>NW_027509381.1:1740905-1925905 GCF_048541705.1 Temnothorax americanus | reverse complement strand
TAGCGATTTCTCTCTCTCTCTCTCTCTCTCTCTCTCTCTCTCTCTCTCTCTCTCTCTCTCTCTCTTTCTTTCTTTCTCTCTCTTTCTCTATCGTACCGCTTACGACCGTCGGTCACGTCTTGCTCAACGTTCGCCGAGCATCCGCCTCGCGGTAACGCGCAATCGACGGCCGATTCACTCGCTTGTACTCTTCAACTTTACGTGCGCGCGTCCTTAAACGTTGCCATCTGCTACGCGCAGAAACGTCCGCGTGACTTTTAGGAGCGCCGCTATTCTCCGCGCGAGAAGACGAACGGCACTCGAGGGCTCTCCTTCCCGTCGCGTTGTGGAAAATCCATGGAATCAGAGAAACGCCGAGGCAACGCGTGGATTTCTCAGAGCGCCGCGACGCACGTGAATCGGTCGTCCGCGCGATCGTTCCGGGAAAGAGTGTTACGCCACTGGCTCGCGCGAGCCCGAACCTCCTTTCTCGCTCGAACCTTGATCTCTTCCTCTCTCATTTCCTCGTCTCCCTCGCTCCCGTTTCCTCTCCAGACGTTCGTGTGTACGTCGAAGAGCTGAGCTCTCCTCCTCCGCCCACTGCCGTTCTCGAGAGCGTCGCGTCGCCCTTTCGGCCGACGTGTCGCGTACAGAAATACTATCGCTGTAAAAGTGTGTTAGAACACGTCGTACTCCACCACGGCGGGAGACACGAAAAGTTACTCCGACGGGATCTCCACCGGGAGAGAGAGAGAGAGAGAGAGAGAGGGAGAGAGAGAGAGAGAGAGAGAGAGAGAGAGAGAGAGAGAGAGAGAGAGAGAGAGAGAGAGAGAGAGGCAACTTTACAACTATGCCGTAAACCGTTATGACTGTGGCCGTTTTCAAGGGCTCGCTCGTAGTCTCGGGGAGGCGTTATCGTTTCTCGTCGGCGATTTCTCGATCAAGAGTCGCTCGCGAGTCGACGTGACCGATCATTCCACGCGACATCGCAGGTATACCGGTCCGCCTCTTATTCGCGGTACGGCCGCAGGTATAATAATACACCGTCCTCCACTCGCATCCCTTTTATCTCGCGCTCTCACGACGCGCCCGACACGCAACGCGAGCACGGCGTACAAACGACACCAGCCGCTGGCTTTCTCCAGGGAGGCAGAGACGCGAACGACAAACGCCACGATGGAATTATAGGCGCGGCGGCGGCGGCGACGGCGGCGGTCGTAATATCGACTACCGTTACTTCTCGCTCTTCCGACTCCTCTTCTTCCCCGATAGAAACGATCGACTATCTTTACGAGTCGCCCGACGCTCCGAAGACGAAGGTTCTCTCGCGTCACTTCTCTTTTTTTTTCCGTTCATTTAAATTGTAGATATATGTCTCGGTGAAAAAAAAAAAACCAAGTATTCTGAATTCTGACGTGTTACTGCCTGAATCGAGAATACGTGCGAGAGAAAATCGCTGCGAATCCTAAAAATCCAATGAAGTCTGAAATCCTACAAATTTAGATATCAGAAATATTTCTAATGTTACGAACGCGACAGTTCTACCACAAATTGTCGATTGACCTAATTGTAGGTACAACAGTTGTGTTTACCTCTCGATGGAAAGTTATTCCTTACGGCACGCGGCAGGTCGCCGTATAAGGCTTCTCCGCGGACGAAGCGCGGGGAAGTTGTTTTGAAAAGTTTGGGAACCACTGCTACGGAAGAATTAGACTTGTAACAGGTGCTAGGTATTTAGAAACCTGCCAGACAGGTTGCATTGTCCAGACGCTGTCTGACCCGACTCGCGGAATATTTCCGTGATGATTTATCTTCGAGCTGAGATTACAACATTATACGTCTCCGCGTACGCATCCGCATTAAAATGGCGGAGAAAATTTCCATATCGCTATCAACTTCGATTTAGTTGCCCGGTTAATTGAATTTATTATCGACCATCGCATCAGTTACAAAAATGATTCATGTTGCCATCGACGTCGCAGTATAATTAGCTTGACAAAAATGGCGAAAATGCTGCATCAACCATCATCGTTATACAAGTCCCGCGCGCTATATTAATTTTTTCTACATCCAGGACATTTAAGATAAAATTCGCTTTAAATTTTTTGTGTGCCTTATACGAGGTGTCGAAATTTGCGCAAAATGACATATATGTATATGATTCTTTCCAAAATTTGAAATTTTTCAACTTTTTCTTAGCGAAAATATCGATAAAGTATATCATTTTTTATTCCCTAATCTTATTCGCTATCTTAATAATTAATAACTTAATAAATAAAACTCTGCTAAAGTTTACTTCAAATTAATAACTTTGAGATAAAAATTAGTTTATCAAAAAACGACTTCTATCACAACTTTCATTGTCTCAGTGGCTTACAATTTGGAGTGTTATTGGAATCTCGATATTAAAAAAAAAAAACGGCTTTAAATTTTTCTCGAATCTAACGTTATACGCGCTATCCGATTTCGTGCGATGACACCTCGTGTTCTCTTCGTTCTGCAGTTCGTGCCATCGCTCGTCACCGCGAGAGAAAAAATGCATAAGAATCGCGAACCGTCTTCGCGAAATGATAATGAGCGGCTATTCATGCGTCGTGGTGTCGTGGTACTCGCCGAGCGGAAAAATCCTGGCGGGAAACTCGACGGCGAGATACAGACGCGGCTGATGACGGTGGTGGTGCGGTGGTGTCTCTTTGTCGCGCGTTGGCGCAAGAGTATATGCAACGCGCGAATGTGTTCTCCTACGGCCTTTCATTCTCGTCCGGTCTCCGCGTATCTGCATTAAAATAACGGCACCTCGACTATACGACACAGAAGCGGCACACTCGCCTAACGTGACTTCTCCGCCTTCGTCCTCGAACCTACGCTACGCGGGGCCGCGCTCGTAGTCATTGGCTTCTCTTTTCTGCCTGGATTTAGACCGGGAAGGCTGTTGATAATTCGATGATTGCGGAATAATCGCGCGATTATATTCTAAAATCGTTTATATTTTTCATGAGACGAACTGAAGGAAAAGCAATTATCTTGCATCAATATTAAATTTTGCAAAATGCTCGATTATTCTTATTTGTTTCGTTCTCTATTACGATCTTCTTTCGTCTCTTAAGGCTCACCATAGATCGTGTAAAGTGGGCTTTGCACAAATGTATTTATATAACATTCGAAAAACGTCAGTTTCGTTAAAAATTAGTGAACATTTCAATCGCAAACACTTGATCGATCTGAATCAATACTTTTCGATAGAACTTTTGAGTTGTTCATATCTTGGAAAAAAAATGTTAGATTTCTAATAAAGAATTTGATCTTAGCTGTTAATTTCGCAGAGATGATTAAGCTGCAATCAATGTCTTAATAAGCTTTCTAATAAGACTATTTCTGTCTGCACAAAATGTATTTCCAAGAAGTGCCAATGAGTAAAGCACGTGCATTGACCGCTCGCATTTATAGGTAGATATAAATAATAAACGGTTTCGCAGTCGGACGTTTTGTATTATCGTTGTGATTAAAACTGTAATTACAAAACACGTAATTTCGTTTGAGAAGGAAAATGAAGGAATTAAAAAGATACATAACTGCTAACATCATATTATGCGTCGGCACGTTAATTCTTGGTTGTTATTTTATTCAAATGCGTTCAACGATCCTCGCATAAATTGCATTTGCATTTCTACGTTTACCCAAGCTGCGGTTATCAAACGATTGATAACAATTGATAACACGATATCGAGACTTCTATTTCAAGAACGCATCAGAGTACTATAATAATTCACGTCGATTTATATGAGGGATATTCCTCGTTACGAGAAACTAGGATTTATCGACGTCGCAAAAACGGTTTAATTCCAAACCTGTCGAATCGATGTTACACAGAAATAAGCGATATCAGGAACAATGCGACCGATAAGAAAGGTCAATCTAATATAACAACGAGAGAAAGAAAGAGAGTATCAATTAAGAAGAGATTTCTCGCGCGAGGAAAAGAAAAAGATAACACTAATAAAACCAATATTTCCATTCTTCCGATCGCATTCGAACTGTGTCGAATATTATCGGATCCCTGAATGAGAACGCTCGCCTAACGACAGAGCGGAACCGAGGGAACTATTGATTTTTTGACAGCGCGGAATGCCGAAAAATAAGCGCGAAGCGTAGAAATGTATTTAGCTCACGCATGCCAAAACTAGTCACGTCGCACACGCATCGCCACCAATCCCTATTTCTCTCCCTCATCCCTTATCCCCTTTCCCCCTTCCCCTCCCGTGCCTTCTCTCCCCTTATTCTTGCACCTGGATCACGTTGCATTGTTCGTCCCTGCCACAGGACGGACAGAAACAGAATGGCAGAAGGCCCTGAAAAAGAAGATCCGAGACAAAAGGAGCAAGAACGAGAGGAGCGAGACCGGAGAAAGGGTCTTGGAACACAACGAGAAGGAACCGGCAGAGGTAGTAGAGAGAGAGGAGAGGAAAAAGAGTCCCGCGGAGGTGGACGAAGGAGGAGAGAGATGAGGGATAGGGTCGGTCGGCGGGTACGATAGGATACAGCGAGAGGTAGAGAAAGAGAGATGTTTTTCTTCCAAAGGGGACTTTTTGCGCTGGCTTTGCACGCTCGTCTCTCCTCGGCGAAGCGGCACGGACGCGACGCGCACCGCACCGTCGTAGAAATCGTCCCCGTGTACCCGCCGGGAGGTTTAGTGGGGGCAAACGAGTTGTCGGGTATCCCGCGCGAGAGTCGGCACGGTCGACTGTGGTGGGGTTTGGGGTACGCGGGTAGGGGCCGCGATAGGGATGGAGAAGAGTGGTGGACCCGTGTCTGGGACGCGAGGAAGGATGTCGGAGGGGGCGGCGGATGGTGGGGCAATTTCCCTCGGCGGGGGAGGGGAAGGGCGTCAGCTGCGCAGTGCCGGCTGGACGACGGGACGGGGAACGGGAGACGGGTTGGGTCGCGGGGCAGGGTAGCGGGACGGGACAGGACAGGACAGCCAGGCTGGCAGGCAGGGGGGGAGGGAAGAGAGGTTGAAACGAGGAGAGCTGAGTCATAGCGCTGTTGCCACGTTCCTCCTCGCAGTCCTCGCCGGCTTCATTGGGGCGTCTCGACACGGCGGAGGCCCCGCGATAATCGCCGCTTGTCGCTTGTGTCAGTGTCGTCTGCCGGAGAACGTGCCCGTCCGCCTTCGGAGAGCGGGTCCCCCGACTGAGTTTCAGAGAGATATGCCGAATTGCCTTCCTTTTTTTTCTTCTTTTTTCTGCCCCCGAAAAGAACGATCGCGCACGTCCTCGCACCGTGGATCTCCGCTTCCGATTCGAAGCGATTCCCACAAAAGATCGTCTATTTATAGACACGTTTCGCCGAACGTTCCGGAGAACGTTTAATATTGAAGCTCTCTCGCAACGGATCTCTCCCGATGTTAATCCGAGTTTTCGTCGCTGAGTCTATCGCGCGATTCTAACTTTGACGGGCTGTCTTCCCTTCCGGGTAAGGGCTGGAATTGGGGAGAACGCGTCGGCACGTCGTTTGTCAGTCTCCTTGAATCGTAGACGTTTTAAATTAAGACGTACGATCTCCAACCGTAATTGCGTGTGCCAATCTCTGTCGTGATATTTATATCGGGGCTGATATAACAGTCCGGTTCAAACGCGATTTGTAACAACTCGTAATGAGCATTGAACTAGAATAAGAAATGTATGCGAATTACACACGTATGTGCTCTTGCAATTTCTACATACGCGGCATTGCGGCTTGCACACAATCAAATCCTTATCAGTTAGTTGACCTACTTGAGTTGGTTACACGATTGAATCATCTAGTTAATAACCATGTTATAATAATGAGGAAACGCTCTGCTAGATCATTAAGGTTACGTCCTAGCCTCGTAATGAACATTACAAAAACTCTTGAATACTGCTTGCTTTTGCATTTTTTAATCGTCAAAACGCATAAAATTCTATTTCTTCGGGGATTCCATTGACGTCAGTGTTTCATTGCCTCGTCAGCGCTCGGTTTTCGTTTCTTAGCGATAATTACAATATTTATTCGATGTTTTGAAGGAAAAAATAGATTTTCGTGAGATTCTACGTTGCATCATCGTGCACATTATAGAATAATAAGAATCTGTCATATAAAAGAATTGAAATACGAGCGCAGCGGCGAGTAAAAAATGACCGATAAAACTTCTTTAACTCGAAACCCTTTGGGTTTCCAACGGTAAACATCTTCGTGGCAACATTGTTAGATGTTTTATGCGGTGAGAGCCAGAGCATAACCGCGAGAGAGCACGAGCGAGAGCGCGGTGGAGAGCGGAGGAACAAAAGTCCTCTCTTCTTCTTCTTCATCATCTCGTCGTCATTGCCGTCATCATCGTCGCTGTGCACGATGTGCCCACTCTGCATTGTGTTTCCTTTTTACCCGCGTTGCGCTTCGCGGAATCGCGAAACCTCCTCACATTGTTAACGTTAGATCGTCACACTCGCGAAAACCCGGATTCTTGTGCAACGCGCGTTACCGTACAACCGCACGTGTATATATCCCGTACGAGCGTATTTTTGAAGAGGCGCGCGGTTTTATTTACGTGAAAAAGCAGAAGAGAGCCGCGGCACACGCGGTTGCCGCGGGTGTAAAAATTGATGTCAAGTCTTCCCGGAACTCGGTATATTTTTCAGTTTTTTTTTCTAACGCAAGACCAAGTTTAACACGATATATCTTGGAAAAAATGAGATATCTTGTTCTATATTGCAGCGATAAAAAATTACCGGACCAAAACGCATTACTGCTTGCGATCTAATAGAAGTTATTTGTCAAGCTGACACATCCTGAAAGGGGATTAAATATTTTAAAGGAGAAAGAGTTAATAAATTTCCGACTGCGTTCGAGACCGCGAAAGAAAATTAAAACCCGCTAGAAAATTCGCGTTTAAATAATTCACACGCCATTATCGCTTCAAATGATCAACCGGTATGAGCTCTCGCAATAAATGCGATAAATGCCACGTTACTATCTTTACGGACGCCTTTATAAACAGGAGGGACGCGGCGACGCATCGCGTCCACCGGGTGAAATAGATCGATAATTCGTAATCGATAATTTATAACGCTGACGAGTTTACGGAAGAAGACGAGTTTCTGCGTTTGTGTCTCGCCCAACAGACTCTTCGTCGTGGGCCGATGTATTGATTTCCTGTACGTCTCCCGTTTGAAACGTGGAAAGACGTGTTCGAACCGTCACCGTCGCGATGGACGGCGCGATTAAAGCGGCTTAGTGCCCGTCGATGTAATCGCGATAATGTCCACCTGCAGCTACGTGTACGCTGATAATGCGACGCAAATACATTTAACACTTGGACCGGTGAGTCATCGACGAGACGGCGTATATAATTCCAAAGTATATACAGAAGGAACGAAACACATGTATCTGTTTTTTTTTCCCAGTAAATATAAACGTCTTTAGGAAAAAATTTTTATTCGTAACTCGCGCATTATCGGCATCCCCGATATAATCGAGCAAATTACACCTCGCAAATATTCCGAATCATCCGCGGAAATTTACCGTTCTCCTCGCGAGGCTGACGCATGTTTGTTCGTACGGAGGTGAAGTCGCGCGCGGTGTTTTTCCGTTTGCTTCGACCGCGCAGTTTTGTTTGCAGTCAGGAAAAACATCATTACGCGTTCGACGATCGTTCTACCGAGCTATAATACCTCGCTGCCGTTGAAACGTCGTGCTAGAATCGCGATAGAAACTACCGTCCTCCATTAGGCGCGATCATCATTAATACGGTGGCGTTTTGAACGGCCTCGCGATCACCGAGAGAGAAGTGTGTCCTATCCAGTCCAGGATGGCGAGCGAGCGAGAAACTGGCGTTTTCTTGTAACATGGGAGAACACGGCGCTGACCTAGAGACTTCTTCGGTTTATGGAGACCCATGCTAATGTCGCCGCATAAAGCAGAACCCGTCGTCGTGCGTCGACCAGAAACAGGGGGAAACCCCAAGCCTGGGAGCGAGTCTGCCCCGAGTAAAATTCCTCGATGAGCATTTTGAGGGGGATAAAGGAGGGACAGGTGAGGGGAGGATAGGGAGACCGGCGGGAGCGATATCGGTGGGGAAGGGATGCGCGATTCACGGCTCACGCACGGCTCGCTCGCCAGGCAAGCGGGCAAGTGAGGCAAGCAAGAAGCAAGCTGAGGAGTCGCCGTGGCACTCCGGGCGACTCCAGACTCAAAATTTCGGCGTCTTTGCGCCGCTTTGGCTTTGACGTTTAAAGCTGAGAAAATCCAGCTTTCTTTGCTTGACGCTCGCGTCAGATCGAAATCACGTGATCTCGCGATACGCTGAAACGTGCATCCCATGAATTCGCACCTTTAGGCCAAGGGCCTTAGCTTGCTTGCTTGCTTGCCTGCCTGCAGGGCGATTCTCTAACTTTATAACGACAATTTCGCTATCGTTAAGCGTCGCTATGTCGATATATCGACACAGTTAACGAAAATTCTATTCTGCAACTCATTGAAACGATAAATGTCGATATAAGTGTCGATAAATTATCGATATTTATCGTTAGCGTATCGAGGGGTACGAGACCCCTCGATAGCTGATAGCGACACAATTGCAGCGTCAAGTCGACCGTCGACCGCAACCACTATCATAGTATTTCCGGATTGAGGCACGGGACGGCGAGGAAAACGAGAAGGTAATCCTTTTCTATTCTTTAATAATAAATTCAATATTGTACATAAATGTAATAATAAAGCCAACGAATACATTAAGACAAATATTTTATATATTTTTATACTTTTATCTTCTAATACCATTGCTACAAAAATATATTTTAAGGTTATATTCAAAATGTTAAAAACATTTTCAGAATGCTTGTAATTGATTTTTAGCTACTCTTAACTAATTATTTTTTAGAAAACTTTATAACAAAGTAGCTTTTTAAACATAATATGGAATATTTCTCTTGTTGCAGCATTTTTACTATAAATTATATTATAGACTAACCTTATATTAATGTTTTCATCAAATATAAAATTAATTTTCCTTACATCTAAGATCTCTCTCTCTCTCTCTCTCTTTCTCTCTCTTTCTCTCTCTTTCTCTGCAATTTTGTTTCGCGTTCGTAAATACATTCAGATATATCCATAAAAATCCATGATCTGATTGGTTAAGAGAAAATTGATAGAGTTACACCGATGAAGATATACGACGTTTCATAACGACGTCGATATTGTATTTTGTATCGATATCGTATCGTCAACCCACGTCAACCGGAATTACGGAATAACATTTTCGTTAGAGTGTCGTTAGCGCAAGCGACAATTGTCGCTACGAAACGATAGCGACATTGTCGTTATAAAGTTAGAGAATCGCCCTGCTGGCGAGCGAGCCGTGAATCGCGCATCGCATCCCTTCTCCACCCGGTATCGCTCCCGCGCCGGTCTCTCCTCTCCGCCCCTATTATCCCTCTTCCTCCCGTTTTCCCCACTGTGCCCCGTGCACGCACGTCCTCTCTGCCCCGCTAATCTCCCTCCCTTCGCCCGCTTTCACTCATACGACGTAGAAAAGGGGCGCTCGTTGTGTGCGAGAGATTTGTACCAAAGCGCGCCGACGAGCGTGCCTGTGTATGCGTGCCTTTTTTTTTATTAGGAAACGTGGGGATGGGGGAGGGGGGATGACGGTAAGAACGAAGAAGGAAAGAGGCAGAGCGCGGCAACGGCTCTCGTCGAGGAGCAGAACGCGGTCGCGGTTTTAGTAAGTACGCCAGCCAGCGAAGAGAGAATCTCGACGAATTTTCTTTGGGTCTGATGAAAATACGCCGCATCTCCCCGCGTGCGCGTTTTCGCCAAGGTGTCCCACACGGTGGCGATAAACGATTGACGGAATCGTGCAGTTCGTCGCGGCGGCGGGATCTTCAGCTGCGCAATCGATATGAAAATGTTAATAATTATGCGAACGGTAATTTTTGTTCGGTTTCCCTACATCGAAAACTCGGCACTAATCGACGAGATAAAAATTTACATATATCTCTCGCCGTTGAAGGAGGTTCATCGTTGCGAGACGCGATAAATTTCGAAAACGTTCGAGACGCGCGTCTCGAAACGGAACGCTCGAAGGTTTTTCGCAGCACCAGCATCCGAGATTCCGTTTCGAGCAACTGCGGGCATTCACTTGGTTCACTTGGTATGCTGCGCGTCGAGAACAACGCAGCAAACGAGAATTGGTTTGGTTTCGCACAAGTAGTCTCGGGAAGAACTCTACGGACGGTAGAGCGGAACCCGGAGAAAACACAGCACAGATCACACAGTAGGAATCCGTCTCCTGCTCAGAACGTCGCAGGTTTTTTCCTGCAATGGGAGAAAATGTTATAATTTCTCGAGCGCGCGCGGGACGGAGGCCGAGGCGCGTGATTATACGAGAGAGCGGTCGGGCCGCTTCACAGAGCAGCGAGCAGCGCGCGCGGTCCGCCATTTCGTGCGCGCGTTCTTCCAGATGCATACGTGGCAAAGATTATACACGCGGGTTTGGCTTGCTTCTTCTCCTGGCTTCCTCCCGCCGGAGGAACTCGCGATCGAGACTCCGAAAGATTTAATTCTCGATCGCCGAGATACTCGAGTCCTCGAAAATGCGAGATTTCTTGGTCATTTTTTTCGCCCGCTCGTCAATGATCGATTCGTCGAAACTACGGCGAGAAGTACTCGAGCATTATCGATAACAACGAACAACAACGAGGAAACGCAAAAAAAAACCCTTTTCTAGTCGATAGAACGACAAAGGGAGGGGCCACGCCCCGTGCGAGCGGCCAACACGCGAGAAGAGAAACATACGCCTGTTATTCGAGAGACGACTTTTCGCCTCTACGAGAGAGAAACCAAGTCCCTCCCAGCGCTCTTCGATTCGTGTGGAGGGCCCTAGTAAAATATTCCTGCAGGTAATCCGTCCACAGGATCTCGGCACAAACCCTTATCTCCCTCTCGCCGTCTAAACGCGCGAAACGATCATTACGATACGACTTGTCGTCCCGGGTGATGCGTAGGAGCTCTCTTTCTACAGTTATATCTGTTTTTTTTTCGCCCCCTCTACGATGATATACGCTTATGAGACTACGCAGTTGGAAGTTATACGACTAAATGGCAGAGAGAAGTCCTTCGGGAGAGCAGAGAGCAGATACGTGCGACTCACGCGAGATTAGACGAACGACTCCCCGGGAGAGTCCCCGAACGTCCCGGTGTTTGCGCTTGCGTGCGACGTTTCCCTCCGGCGCGGCCAATCGGCGCGCGCCTCGCCCCACCACGACGGCGATCTCCCCCCCCCTCCCCCACTTGGCCACATCGCCTCCGCCGAGCGCTCTCTCTGCACACAGGGTGTGCCAGAAACAACTTCCCGGACTCTTTGTTTTCTTTAATTTCGTGCGAAATTCAATATCCCAAGTTCTCTACTACAGGAGCCTGAAAACGAGACCTCTCACTCTCTTGCGTTATCCCTCTCCCGCTCTCTCCTTCCTTTTTGCCCTTCGTTCGAAACTTCGTCCGATTCAAAATTGCGCCGAGGCCGAGGCCCAGGCCGAGACGCGAAACGTGAAACGCGAAAGATATCGGCGCTTCCCAATGGGACGACGGCAGAATCGGGCAGAATATAGCGCGCCGTGCAATCGGGAAATAAATCGATATTGGCGCTGCCGGACGCTACGTTTACACACGTCCCTGGAAAAAAACTTTTTCCCGTTCGCGATTCGACTCCGTACCGTTAAATTTCCAAGCAAGAGAGACGCAAATTTTCAAGATAAATGTTTATCAAGGAAAATAACAAACATAGAAGCCAGGGAAATCAAACTCTAACTTGTCTGACGTCATATCGCATTAGATCTTTTATGCAATACCGAATAATTTGCTCGTTGCATCTGTGTGAGCACATCAAGATATAAATACCTTATTCGCGAACATTGTGTTACAATTTATTGTCCACATATGTTTATCATTGGATCTGACAGAACGAGCTTTATTCGCGATTGGTATTTGAAGTAACCGTTGCCATTAGCTCCATACAATCGATGAGGCATGGCACGTTAAAGCCGACGTTTTCTTTGGACACCTTATATATATTTATATGTCATTTCTTTCATACCGCCCCGCTCTCTCCTCTTCCCGTGTTGCCGTGAGTCGAGTCACTCGGCGAGAGCCGTCATGGTCTTTCCCCGCAAAAACATTCGCGACGATTTTTATCTGTACTGATCTGAACGTAGCGGAGGAAGACTTCGATCGAGGTCTCGTTTTTCTCTTTTTTTTTTTTGTTTCTTCTGTCGTCTCTTTTTCTTTTAGACTTTCTCTCTCTCTCTCTCTCTCTCTCTCTCTCTCTCTCTCTCTCTCTCTCTCTCTCTCTCTCTCTGCCTTTTCTGTCTCCCTCCCTGCTTTGGTCTTAATTTCCTGTGCTCGCATCGAGTACCGAGAGAGCTTTCTAGAGCTGCAGAGGATTACGGGGTCTCTGTGCTTCGCGCATCTTTCCTTCTCTTTCTTCGAAATCCTAATCCTAAACGATCCCGGCGAGATCCCTTCGGCGCAGTTGCCGCGCATAGAAGAGCGACGTTGCCATATTCGTAGGAGCTAGCTAATGTTTGCCGACGGAGGACACACTCCGCGCGCGGGAATAGGTAGCTTCTTGAGGATATACATCCCTGTGGAGACATGAGGCCTTAATTTATATCGATTATTCTATATAACCGAATTTTCTACGCTGCTTGTTGGATGTTTGTAACATTTTAAGAAAGATGCACTCTGCACATAGCAGTTAAACAGTTAAATCTTCAATGTCGAAGCTAATATCGAACTAATTTCAGCAACTCTATCTAAATATCGATTTGTAAACGATGCACCTAAAAACCATGAGCGATGTTTCAAAAATAAAATTCCACACGTCGCTTCTCACGATTAGATTAAGCCAAGTCGGGAAACATCTGACGAAATCATTCTTGATTGAACTCGCGTCCTCTCTCGGCAATGGCGTTGACATTTGTTACATGAAGATTAATGATGCTTCAGGTATGGACGCGTGCAGAGCGTCAAGCTGCTGCCACGGGGCGAGGAGTTCCCTGTGGACGGAGGTTCCAGCAGTTCCCTTGGCGAGAGCAATGAGGGCGGTTCCGGTTCCAGTTCAGGCGGCGGCAGCGGGGGCGGCGGTTCCTCGACCAGCGGGGGCGCGTCAGCGACGGTGGCGTTCATGGATATCAAATCCGCAGCGAAGGCTCACGCGACTGAGCATACGCTGGACGAACGAGCCCTCACTACACAATACTACGAGCCACAACATCTTCAACACAGGTTCCCCTCTCACGGGTAAGTTGTTCCCTCATTACGCAACGTTCCCTTGTATGAGCCGTCACGAGCTTTAATTCTCGGGTGGTAGGGTCTAATGATCTAATGATCTAATGATAAAGCGCCAGACTTGATAACCGCGAGGATTGGGGTTCGAGTCCACCTGATCACCGGAATTTTAGATTTCAAACTGCACCCCCCGCGCGAGAAATTAACGAGGGGACCTTGCGGAGCAACTGCTATGTGTACCCCTCTAAGGATACTGTGAGCTAATCATTTGCACATCCAAATAACTTAAAAAATTGATTAAATGTGAAATATAGAATGCTCCATCTCTACACCTTCGGGTACAAAAGGGGACAGACTAAGAGAAGAAATTAAAATAATGTAATTTAAAAGATCTTAAAAGAGTAGCGTGTACTTTTTCTACTTTTCTTTTTCTTTTTTATTTTTCTCACACTGGTTCTTACATCAAAAGAAAGAGAGAAATGAGATACGAGCCCCCTAAACGGAAAAAAGAAATAAAAGTGTCAAAAAACTTAAAACATATAGGGTCGATGGCGCTATTAAACACCAAATAAAAAAATATATAAATTCAGGATATCTTGAAAAAAATGTGGGAGTTCGGAAGATGCAAGATTTATGATAGATATTACTAGGGATCAGCACGCGTATACTTCTAGCAGTACTCGGGAACATGGCTTTGCCATAGTCACATGAAATAATAAAGAGAACATCGATTTAAACACAAGACTTAAGGGGATCCTAAAGCCGTGATCCTAACCGGTTTTTTTCTTAGCACTAATCTTTTAATTGGCTTTATAAAAATGCAATAGTTTTGTCTAGAATTAAAGTACGCATCAAAATCTAGGTCATGGTGGTCGAATTTATATCGAAAACGAAACAAAATTAATATTCTTTGTCATACGTGACGACCACCACATATAAATTCGACCACCATGACCTAGATTTTGATGCGTACTTTAATTCTAGACAAGAATTTTGCATTTCTATAAAGCCAATTAAAAGATTAGTGCTAAGAAAAAAACCGGTTAGGATCACGGCTTTAGGATTACCTTAATAGTAAGCAATAACGAATCATACAAATGTTAATTATGAAATCAGTCGTAGAACGTTCGCGACGGGCTGTCTGATTTCTGATATTTACAAAATTGACAGCTCGTCGAATAGATTTTCATTTGTCATTACTGATTTTCCCGCGGAATATTGATTTTCCGTACAGCTGACTCTCGTTACGCATTCTACTTTTTGAAACGGAACTAGATAGCGTGAATATAACAGAGACGCTTTCGCTCGTGTGATTTGCCGCCCTCGCCTTCGGCTCGGGCGGTAAACTTCACACTCGTCTGAAAAACGCTACTTTCGCCCCGAGGTGCACACGATATTTTTCACAACATCTTTACGGAAAGTTCGACCTCCATGCCTAGGGAGAGGCGAGAGTGGCCATTTTACGCCAGGACGGCATAGCGGGACGAAAGTAACTACTATCCTCCCTAGGGCGGAAAGTGATCACTTTCGCCCCGCTAAACAGGGACGAAAGTGGCCACCTTCCGCCCTTTTTTTGCTGACACAAAACTCAAATCGTAATAATGAGCGTCGTGAATAACAATGTATTATCGATGTTTAGCTTCGTTATCGCTCGGCTTCATCTACTGATTGTTATCCATAGTATCTTGGGCTTTTAACATAGTACATAGCAGACACATGTACTCATACAACACATACCTACTCTCTTGCTCTCTCCTTCACTCTCCTTTCCCTTTGTAAGTTAATATTAGAATAATCGTAACAAAACGAAATCAAAGGCTCAGCAACACGATTTCAAATATATTCGGGTATGACGCGTCTCGTGATAAATAACGAATAAATATGCATAATGTGACTAACTTTGCGCAGTGCTACAGTTGGTTTCAAGTTGTTTTCGCGAACATATTGATGTTTTTAATATGATAAAATCGAACCGTTAAAATACCAGCAGTATTAATATAATTTCAAAGTGTCTTCAGAGACTATCTCTTTGTTTTTACAATAATCCGCATGCGCATATTTCTCTGGTCACACAATTAACGTACGTATACATTCGAATAACATAGAATGCATCCATGTGTGGTTTTTCAAGTTGAGAACCACTGGCGCGCTTATCTTGGCTTCAATATGCAGCGTAATCTCTCTCCCTCTTTTTCTCTCTTGTTTTTCCCTCCCGCGAGATATGCGCCACGTTTCCTGACGTCATTACCTACGGCCGCGATCGCCCTCGTCTATTTACTGCGTATTTGACGAATTGCGTGTTCTAACGGCTAAATAGATAGCTACGCTGCACTTTCTCCGTGGCATCAACGGCACGCGGCACATACTTGAAGTTGAGTCGTATCGCGTGTCGCCCGTTCGGAAGAGTCGCGACTGCCTTTCAATCGATCGATCTCACCGTAGAGGAGGGGGTGGGATGAAGAGGGGGAGAGAGAGAGAGAGAGAGAGAGAGAGAGAGAGAGAGAGAGAGAGAGAGAGAGAGAGAGAGAGAGAGAGAGAGAGAAGGATGTAGGTGGAGGAAGAGAGAAAGAGGAAGAGCGGGGGAGAAAAAAGGAGGCAAAAAGGTCGTGCGTGCGCGCTATACGCCTTGCACGCCTATATTCACGCGCGCGCGATCGAGGAGAATATAGCGGCAAGCGGCGTCGCATTTCCACGAAAAGTCAGGTGACCGTGACGACGTGGTCGCTGGCGATGTTGCCACGTCCACGACGGCTGCGCGGGCGCTATCGCCCGAGTATAGTAACTAAGCGTGACGACTGTAGCGGGAAGGGCGTGCGGGGAGGGGGAAGAGAGCGTTAACTGTCAGTAGTGTAGTCAGGAATTTACGAGCCCGGTTCTACTCGTCCCGGCTCGATCTGCGATCTCCTCTCTCTCTCTCTCTCTCTCTCTCTCTCTCTCTCTCTCTCTCTCTCTCTCTCTCTCTCTCTCTCTCTCTCTCTCACTCACTCACTCACTCACTCACTCACTCACTCACTCACTCACCCACTCACCTCCACCCTCATCTCACCTGGCCGCGTATGAACGCCGGGATTGAGATATTTATGCCGGATGATGATTTTTTTGCGCGCCAAATTGCTCGGCCGCATTTCCACAACGTTGACCGTATTTACGGCCACCAAACTGGCATGAGATGTTATCAGTAAATGTGCATGACGATGACCTAATTTTCTATCAAAACAAAATAGTTTGTTAACGATAGACTAAAGTCCTTTTTTTTAACAAACGAATATAAAAGCAGAGCAATGCTAATGCCATAGAGAATAATACAAATGAACTTCCTTGGTTCACGATTCCGGCCCAGTTAGAATGTTACCAAAAATTTAGATGTCAGATTTTAGTTTTAACAAACTTGGAAATTTTATCAAAATCCATAAAGACACTCTCTTAATCAGTTCAAAGAAAAAGATTGTATTTAAAAGATCTTGCCAAAATAATAAACCACTCCTTCCGTCATTACGCAACACAGAATCAACCACAACCATGAATTTGATTGGGAGAATGCGACAATTGTAGACAATGAAAATTTTTATCCAAACGATTAGTTTCTGAAATAACACACATAAAACTTCAACTAATAGAATTAACTCACAAGCAGACACAGAGCATCCTACATCATGCATATGTCTCAATTTTAAGTAAATTGTAAACTTTGACCATTATGGCTATTGCACGTAACAAAGTTTTAGTTTTAATCGTAAGTCCGTAAGAGAAAATAGACCACGCACAGTCGATTATTCTTCTCGCGCTTGAAGAATAATCGAGTGTGCGTGGTCTATTTTCTTACGGCCTTACGATTACAACTGAAACATTGTTACGTGCAATGGCCTTTACATTTATTCTTTTATTAAAAATTTCAGTAATTATTTTTTGAATTTATATTGGTGGTCAATTTTTATTTCTGTTTTTTTATTGTTATTAATTTAAATCCCTTCTCTTTCTCCTTTTTCTACAACACTTATTTTTACTGTACGTACAATGTACAATGAAAGTAAGTGTTTTGCCTTTTGACTTCAGTCAACGGTTGACAACCGGATGAACCAGTTGTTATTTAAAACCAGGTTCGTTTTTTAATTGTATCATTGTCTCGATTATATCAATCACCGCCGCTTGAAAATTATCTCAGTTTCCGATGTCTTCCCGAGATTTCAGTTTGTCAATTTCACGTCCTTCGAACTTGATTTATTGAATTTTTGTCTCTTTGTCGGTTTTAGTTTTTATTTTATTTGTAGTTCGAATATTTTATAGAGCAAACTATAAATATCAGCAAAAATTTTCTGATATTTTCTCTTGAAAATTACACTATCTTTGTACGTTCAATTTTTGAGTACTTATCTTATGCTCGTCGGAGAGCTTGAGATTATTTAATTTATCTGTCACCGCGTTGCGCTGAAGATGGCTCAAAGTAGAGCCGAAACGCGTGCGACTTATAATTTATATTAAATTACTAATTAAAGATTACATAATATCAACTCACACACAACTCTAACCACGTTTGACTTTCAAAGCCCACTTTTCTTTGTTACAATTCGTTGTATTATCTTTCTTCATTAATTATAATTTAATGAAAAAATCCGTATGTTTCATTACATTTGTTCACGGTTTGTTTATTATAATCTGAGGAAAAATTATTTTTAAGTCGTATAATTGTTTATTGTAATCGCTATTTATGTAAAGTATATGATATTTTGTGAAATAATTCACTTCTTTAACACACGATCGAACAATTTTTAACAAGTTTTATCGTTGGGTGCGTGTATTAACGAACTCTCGGTGATGACATTAATATTAAATGTAAAAGAGCTATTAAAATGATTAGCAAATATTACGATGCACTTCAATGTGCCAGGGGATTATTATTTTTACGTATCTCGATATACAATCGTTTGATGAGTTCCCATTACAACGGTCGATCGCTTGGTCGCGACTTTAATACGCGTTTAACGCGTATATTAGAATATCTTTATAACAACGTTTTATCGTAATAAAATTCTGCCGAGATAACAGAATTCACAAGTTAAACGAATCGCACGTTTTTAATTAGGTGCATTTTTCCTGGTATTTCACTCGTTGAAACAACTTTGTAAAGTGTGCGAGCATTTCGATATTTTCAGTTATTCAAATATTGTAAATTCTTTCGAGTGAAGTTGATCAGTGATTTCGGGATATCAAGTGTCATTTGATTATACAAAACTTCACAGCACGAAATATCGGTTTTTTGTTTTGTTTTTTTTTTTGTTTTTTAATACAATCGCAGTGACTGACGTTGTTGAGATGTCAGAATCATTTCAAGTGCCCATCAACAAATTTGACTTGGCTCGCTTTTTATATATTTTTGTTTATGATATAGTCTTTAGATTAGGAGATCAGATTGAGGATTTAAATTAAATAAAGAGTCGAAGAAGCGTGATATGGATTATGTATATTATAATTGCGGCTAGGACAGAAAAAGTTAAAAGTTATAGTTTGCAAGTGCAGGGGCGACAGAAACGCAAATACGTCAGGTACGGATTCTAAATATTCGTACCTCTTTGATATTCGGGACTTCCCGCTGGAATGTCTAAACGTTTCAGACTGGAATTTAAGTAATATTATTGTTATTATTATTTGTTCACTATTCTTGCTGTCTTTCGCATGATTGATACGACATGAGTTTATCATTTGGGTTTTTTGCGGGCGACTGAAGGCATATGATAATTAGCTTCTTCTATTGTCGCAAAGTTCACGAACGTGGTGCAAGTTTTTTGTACGCCGCACAATAGTTATATAGAGAACGCTCGATAATAAGCATATTTATATTGTATTCTATTGAATAAATTTCTTTTTATTGAAAATGAGAAGCATTTTTTCTACACTTGAGATTTTTAATTCGACATATATTTTTTTGTAGTTTTTAAAGAGCACTACAAATCTGAGCAATTATATAAAAGTTCTATTGAATTCTACTAGATATATTATAAATTAACCGATAACGGTTAATTTTAACGTTATCAAACTTTTGCAATTTGTTTGCAACCTTAAAGTAAAAGAGTCAAAATTTTTAATTTTTATTTCGTCTAGAAAATTATCACACTATTCATATCAAGGAAAAATTGTATCAGATTTGATGAAAAGCATTTAAAAAATGTTCTCATCAATATGAAGTTCGATTATTCGTTAACTTCGAACGATTCTTCACCAGATATATTTTTTATAACGTATATTTTTATAGAATAAAGAAAAGGCTGTAAGGGTCACACGCGGTTCTTCAAGCGTAGTCTCAAAGCAATTTTATTCACAATAAAACAATCCGTACGTTTCGACTCTAATTCGAGTCATCCTCAGCAGTAATTCAAATTAGAATAAACGTTCTCCTTTATACATAGCAAGTTTGCTGTTTGGAAATTTGCAGAAACTTACTACTGCGACAGCCAAGTCTGTAAAATTAATTTAATGTAAAAATCCAGACAAGTTCACAAGTTCAGAAAACTTACCAAGTAGTCTGGAGAACAGAAAAATCAATAGTATGTGCCACACAAAGGCATGGTGAGAAATTATGTAAAGAGCGATCCGGAGATCCTGTCTCCTCGACGCAAGCAAACGATATGAAACCGTATAACACGCAGCAAGAAGTCTCAAGTCGAGAGTCGGTACAATAAATAAAAGTGTAGGTCAGGGACAAATAACAAAGATAAAAATTGACATCCAAATACAGAATATTAAACGCTAATTCTGCCGAGGGGCAAAGACAGCTATAGGCATGTTTTTACAATTTGTCTAAAATAGAAACGTATGCGTGGTGTAGAAACTCTGTGTCGGTTTGCGAGTTCAAACTGTTCTTTTGTAATTTTATATGTAGCATTTCAGAAACTAGTCGCTTAGATAAGAAGCTTTTTCTGTCAAGGATTTCCACATTTTCCCAATCAAAGTCGTGATCAAAATTGATTCTATGCTCAGTTATGACGGATTGAGTTGCTGTATTTCTATTAATGAGATTACGATGTTCCGTAACTCTCGTTTTTAGTTGTCTCAAAGTCTGCCCAACATATGTGGCGTCACAATTTTTACAGGAAATTTTATATACAACATGCTTGTTTGATTGGGTGGGGAGAGTATCCTTCTGAACTCTAATGAACCTTTTTAATTTATTAAGACTAAAGAAAGACAAGTTAACATTCAGATCCTTTACCACACTTTTGAATTTCTCCGATATATTAGGAACATATGGTATAGTAAACCATTTACCCCGACCTTCTTCAATCGTAGGTGGAGGTACATTCTGTTTCCTGGTACGTTTCTGGAGCAAAGATTTGATTCTCGTATTAATGGTATTGAATATGAATGTTAACGGATAGTCGTTATTTAACAAAGTGTCAATTATTAGTTTAATATTCTAATTTTCTAAAAATTCTAAAAATAATAGTCTAATATTCTGTATTTGGATGTCGATTTTTATCTTTGTTATTTGTCCCTGACCTACACTTTTATTTATTATACCGACTCTTGACTTGAGACTTCTTGCTGCGTGTTATAAACGAGATAAACGAGATTAACGAACAAAACGATGACAAGACGACGACGAACGATCCAGATTGAAAGTGGCCGAAGTTTATTTTATAAAAGTGAATTATCGCGCAATTCCAAAGGCAATAAATACAAGTGACGTCAGCAGTCCTAGAATATCAATCTAATAAGATACTCCTCTAAGAATAAAAAAGGAAAAATGTATTTTTTTTCTTCTAATTAAAGCAGATCTAACTTACGTAACAGTACTTTTTCACCGCGTGCCCCGTTAAATATATAAAACAGAATCTCGAGGAGGAAGTGACGAATGTATTTCGTGGCGACTCATCGACCCAAATATTAGCCGTTCCCTGGACGATGACTAAGCCCAGTTTTTTCGTCTTTCAGAAGTTCAGAGGATCATGGATCTGGCGGCGGTAGCGGGGGAGGAGGCGGCGGAACAGGCGGCGTTTCCGGCGGCGGCAGCGGTAGCGGGAGCACCGGTGCCGGGGTCGGTGGCAGCGGCGGTGGCGGCGAGCGCGGAGACAGGGGAGGCGAGAATTTCGACTCACGTGGTTCCCACGGCAGCTTCTACGGTAGCGAGAGGAGCAACCGAGTGGTTGGCGCCGGGAGCGGTGGCGTCGTCAGCGGCGGTGGCAGCGGCGGCGGCGTCGGCGGCGTCGGCGGTCATTCGGCGGATCCATCGACGGGCGATCCTGGGGGCTACATATCCCGCAGCCGTCCACCACCTGCAGGCTCTTATCACGTGACATCGAGCAGGGCGAGGGATCGGCTATACCCGAGGACCGGCCCGTACGTCTCCGGGCCGCCGCCCCCGCCCCACTTAGACCGTCATCGTGGAAGTTTACCGCCGTCGTCCTGGTCGGCGTACGAGCCGACGAGTTCGAGGTACGGCGGCGCACCGCCGCCACCCTCGCCCGCCACCAATGACGCTTACCAAGACGAACAAGGTAATTCGTCAGTCACTCGGACCCAATGGAAGAATTTTCATCAACGTCATTGCACGCAATATAGCGTGGTTTCTATTCGTTGCTCGTTTGAGTATCGAATTAAGATGAGAACTAAATGTCGAAGGAATGTCAAAGGTAGAAATCCCTCGGTTCCGATAAGTAAATAATACGGAAGATTAGTTGCTGTAAACGATAAACGTTCATGACGATAAAGCTCGATTTGTATGAAGAAAAGTAACAAATATATGTTCCTTTCTTACATTTGCCCGAGTATTCAATTTTTACCAGTCTGTTCTCTTGCAGGAGGTGGTGGAGGCGGTGGTAGCGGTAGCACCGGTGCTCTGCGACAGCACAAGAAACAGCGCAGAAAATCGCGCAGTGGGAGCAGATCGCCAAGTGGTAGTAGTCGTTCCGGAAGTAGCAGCAGCAGTCGAAGCGATAGCTCTGGCGGCAGCTCTTCCGGGGGCAGCACGTCGCCCGGTAGCTCGCCGCATCGCACGAGCAACGTAGCCGTCACGGAGGATCGCAGGCCGTTGGCCATCTGCGTCAGGAATCTGCCCTCCCGCAGCAGCGATACTTCCCTCAAGGATGGCCTTTTCCACGAGTACAAGAAGCACGGCAAGGTGACGTGGGTGAAGGTCGTCGGTACAGCCAACGACAGATATGCCCTAGTCTGTTTTAAGAAACCCGAAGACGTGGAGAAAGCTCTCGAGGTTTCGCAAGACAAGCATTTCTTTGGATGCAAAATTGAAGTGGCCCCTTACCAAGGATACGATGTGGAGGACAACGAGTTTAGGCCGTACGAAGCGGAACTCGATGAGTACCATCCGAAAGCAACAAGAACATTATTCATCGGGAACCTCGAGAAGGACGTTACCGCGTCTGAGCTCAGGAAGCATTTTGAACAGTTCGGCGAAATAATAGTGAGTTAAAATTTGTTTGGAAATCGAAACAATTAATTTACCAATAAACATTGAATAAAAAGGAAAGTAAAATCATCTGAATAGAACTTCGAAATGACAAGGCCAAATGAAAATAATATCGAAACCTGATAAATATTAAGATAAATTAATTACATCTCATATTTGCTTGCAGGAAATTGATATTAAAAAACAAGGCGCCGTGTCGAGTTATGCTTTCTGTCAATATTCGGATATCGGTAGTGTTGTTAAAGCGATGAGGTCGATGGATGGTGAACATCTGGGTGCGAATCGAATTAAACTCGGATTTGGGAAGTCGATGCCCACATCCTGCGTTTGGGTTGATGGTATCGGAGGTGAGCATTTTATAGATACCTTATTACATATATTTAACATCTTCAATTATACTAGTAAGATACTCTCTTTTATAAGGACACAGTTATTAAATTATAATAACGATACATTAGTAGTTTTATTTTATTAAAAGTTGCACTAGATAGTATTAAAATTTGCAAAAGCGAGATATTAAAAAAGAAAGACTCGGCACAATACTAACTTTGTTTCAAATCATGGCATTAATTATATCTTTCTTTTTTTAGATTGCATGTCTGAGAAATACTTAAACATGCAGTTCCATCAATTTGGGCCGATAACTCAGGTAGTGGTAGATCGTGAGCGTGGCCAAGCTCTGGTCTTTTTTGATCAAATAAGTTGCGCTCAAACTGCCGTAAAAGAGATGCGAGGAGCAGCACTTCGTGGACGCCGTTTACAGGTCGATTTTGCATCGAGGGAATGCCAAGAGACGTTTTACGAACATCTCGAGCATCAAGGAAATACTAGTGAAAAGCCTTGGGACTCGAGGCCTTCGCCAGCGTCGTCATTTGACGTGACGTATGTGTACTTTTTTTATGAATTGATATTTTTATAGCTAAAAAATATATCTATCGATAAAACATGAAATAAGAAATTGTTTAATGTGTACATTTAATCATCTTTATTCGAAACAATTTCTAATTTTAGCTTTGTTAGATTATTGATAGATTTATTAACATAAGACGCACGCTTATATATATATATATATATATATATATATATATATATAAAATATATTATATATATAAGTTCACGAGTCACAATCAAGAACTTAAAATGGGTGCATTCATGATTTGAAGGATTCCTTCTAGGCGGGAGCGTAGTAGCTTCGACTCGACAGTGACGGTGTCGAGTTCGACCAACAGATTCACTCGTTACGATACGCCCCCGCGATCGAGAACGGCGAATTACTCGCGGACTTCCGGAGGCAGTACGCCGGGCGCGAGTCCAGCCCATCCGACGGCGATGTCACGAAGTAGCAGAAGATCCTACCAGGATTCCTACTACGACGCTGATTACAGTGAACCGACGTCGCGACGGTTTCGTAGCTACGACGAGTTTAGTCAAGGTAGCGGTGCAAGTCACGACGATTATCAGAGCAGTGTTCTCAGCGACGGCAAACTCAACGACGACGATTGCCCGCCACCGTCACGGCGTCACACAGTGCAAAGCGTCGTTACGAGCGTCGATCCACCTGCGCCACCGCCACCATTATTACCTCCACCTGACATTCGACACCTCCAAAAGGAACGCGTCCATTTGCTGGAGCAACTCGAGGAATGTCACAGTAGCGGCGACGAAGTCGGTTTCGTGCCGAAGAAACGCGCGAAACTCGACAGCTCATCGACAACAATACTTTGTGAAGACGAGGAGCCGGAAATCTCGTCGTTACTCGTTACCTCGCACTCTAGTAGAAAAGGCATAGACTTTAGACGCGTCAGTGATAGTAAAGTAGTGATGCATCATAGCACAAGGAGAGGTAGTTGCGAGGGCAGGGGTCCTGGACCTTGTAAACGTCGTCGGGATGCCACTAGCAGGTGAGTTACGATTTTAAAAAAGTATAGAAAAGGAGCATTTATAAGAATTATCAAGACTAAAATAACATTATTTTTAAAGGCATCACGAACATCACGATGGATCTCGACCAGGTACTCCTCTCGTTGACGAGCGACCGGAGAATTTGGTACCTAGCGAGCCAAGACGATTTAGAGAAAGGAGTCACGAAGGTCCATTGTCGTTACCTCTACCAAGGTTCGCGGCACAAATGTTGAACAACAACAATAATACAAGCAGTAGTAATAACAACAATGGCAACAGCACTCGATCGAGCAGTGCTAGTCTCGCCAAAGTTGCTAGTCCGCCATGTGCCAGCTTGTCTACTGCGCCCAGTCCTCGTGCCGCTCCGCAACCACCGGCTTCGCCGCCTCCCAGACATGCCAGCTCGAGCCCAACCAGTTCCGACAGCGAGACAGCGCCGCAGTCCCCCACTCTGGAGGAGAGGATACGCTCTCTGGATGAAAAGTACGAAAAATGGTCTGGCTCGAGAGCATTGAGTGCTGCTGGCGGTGATGCACTGGCAAAGCTCGATGCCAGCGCTTCAGAAAGATTCCGATTTCGGCATAAACTGCTCGATATGGATCTTCATGAGGTGCAACCTTCCGACATCGTGAAGTCGGTTCTCGCGAAAAGAAGCGTGTTCGACGAGGACTCGAAGCGATTGGAGAACTTTAGTGAAAAGTACGAACCGCGGGAATTTACTGGTGTTATTGGCGTTAGTTCTATGATCGGGAGTACCGCTGGTCTCACCACTAGTGGTAGCTGTACCAGCAAAGTTTGTCTGCAGTATCCGTTTCCTAGTCATCCGCCGGTACAGCCGACCAGCGGTACTTCGGTCAGTCAAATCGGCATTAATACGTCATTGTCCGTGAGTTTGACCGCGACGACGACCTCGATGGTCTCGTCGATGTTGAAGACCGATCCGCGGATTGTGCAACATAACTGTATACATCCAACGCCGGCGACGCCGATTACACCTGGTACTTCTATTAAGACAGTTAGTCCTGAATTACCACCATCGGTTTCTCTACCGATCGGTCTCGTTAGTGGAACGGCAGCCAATAGTGGCAACGGTAGTGGTTTAGCGTCAGCCAGTAGTCTTCTAAGCAGCAGTGGTAGCATAAGTAGTATTCACACCCTCGGAGCCTCGACACATCGAGGATTGAGCATCTCCGCGACTACCGCGTCGCCCACGGTGACTACGTCGACCGATGCCTTCTCGACTGCAATAACAACAGCGGTATCTGTTGCGACAACCCCGTCAACGGTAGCAGCAACAACGACGATGTCCGTAACAGGCGCGATATCTTCCATGACTACTACCAGTTCGATAGCTCCACCGTCTTCCATAACATCCTCATCCAATTCTTCCTCTTCATCGTCATTATCCACATCTTCCACAGATTTGACTCGTTCTCGTTTGAGGAAGGAAACGAGCGGTAGCAATCGAGAGAGCAGAGATTCCCGCGACGGAAAGGACAGCAGGGAGTCGAAACATAGTAAAGGAAAAGATTGTCAAAGAAGATCACGGAAGGAAGAAACCGACGTTGAAAGAAATCGCAAAGATAGAGATGAAAGAGAAAGTTCAACTGTTATGAATGACATCGGCAACACGGATAATCATAGTAGGGACTTTAAAGAAAACAAAGAATTAAGGTACGAGCGAAAAGAACGAGAGGAGAAAGAAAGGAGGGACAAAGAAGATCGTGACAGACAAGAGCGAAGGGATAAAGAAGATCGTGATCGACAAGAGAAAAAAGAAAGAGAGGAACGCGAGAGGCGTGAAAAGGATGAAGAAAGGCGAGAAAGAGAAAGACAAGACAAGGAACGACTAGAGAAAGATAGAAGAGAACGGGAAGAAAGAGAACGCGAAAGAAAAGAAAGGGAGGAGAATGAGCTTAAAGAAAAAGAGAGACGAGAGAAGGAGCGTCTCGATTGTGAGAGGAGAGAACGAGAGGAGAAGGAGCGGCAAGAACGAAGAGAACGCGAGGAGCGTGAAAGGAGAGAGCGCGAAGAACGCGAAAGAAAAGAACGGGAAATTCGTTTGGAACGTGAAAAACAGGAAAAGGAACGTCTTAAAAGGGAAAGAGAAGAACAAGAAAGAAGAGAGAAAGAAGAACGAGACAGATTGGAGCGAGAAAGGAGGAGAGAAGAGAAGGAACGTCTCGAACGAGAAAGAAAACGAGAAAGGGAAGAAAAAGAGAGACTAGAACGTGAACGGCGGAAAGAGAAGGAAGAACGGGAAAAAATGGAAAAGGAGAAACGCGAAAAAGAGGAACGGGAGAGACTTGAGAAACTTGAGAGGGAAAAACACGAAAGGGAGAAGCGACGGGAACGCGAAGATCAAGAGAGGAGGGAAAAGGAGAAGGCCGAGCGCGAGAAGAGGAGAGATCGCGAAGAAAAGGACAAAGAGAAGAGAGAACGTGACGATAATAGGCGGCAGTCGATTGAAAATCACCTACATCCCTCTATAACGCAATCTCAGAGTCAGGTCGCTCCGGCACCGGTGCCGATCAAGCGCAGGTGTTCGTCGCAGGATTGCCCTACAGACGAGGATGCTAAGCGTGTGAAACTTTCGGATCATCGACGAGACAGCAAAGATCGGTCTAGACAAAACAGGAGATCCGAAGATCGCAAGCATCGTAATGATTCGCATCGTTCTAGTCGAGAAAGTAGGGAGAGTCGCGACAGTAAGGAGAGCGGTAGTGCGACGCAAGATAGCAGGGATGGAACGCATGGCGAATCGACACGGGAAAACAACTCGAGGGACAGCGGAAGCAAAGAGAAACAGAGGAGCAAGAGGAATCGTTCGGAGAAAGAGTCGAGGGAGCGTAGCCCGAGAGTCTCGCATGAATCCGACAAAGAATTTCTGTCAAGATTGGAACTTACCAAAAGAAACGACTCGAGTCCATCGACTGAACAATCTTCCGTGGGAACGAATCACAGAGACGCGCAACATCATCAACAGCAGCAGTCTACGGTGAATTCTCACAGCGACGTAGACGATGGTCCTCTCTCTACTCACGAAATACAAGTAGCGAGGAATCCGTCGGCTACAGATACAGACAGCGACGAGCCTAAGAAACATTCGATTTTCGATATTGTCGACGACGAACCTGCTTACATCAGCATGTACGACAAAGTGAAAGCCCGTTCGACGAAGAACATGCAAAAACTAGAAGAGGAAAAGCGTCAAGTACGTTTAAAGGATAAATTTTCGCAGTTGAAGCAAAGTCGCGCCAGGCGAGAGGAGAAGAAGCAGAGCACATCGTGGGACGGAGATTCAGTGAGCAGCAAAGCTCTGACGGAGGACGAGGCTACTTCCGAATCGGACTCGACGAGAACCAAGTCCCTCTCGAGGAAGGGCTCGCGATCTCGCATCCATTCGGACACAAGCGAGGAGGAGGAACCATTCAACAACAAGGTCCGGAAGCCTGTGAAGACGGAGAGATTCCTCGAAAGCGACGTCGATCTCGGGTTTGCCGATACTGAAGAGAAGCAAAATCCACTGGAAGCTTCGAACGTTATCGTTAACAGCGTGCACACGAATATCAAGGAGGAGCCTCGTACGTCCGACGAAGACGAGCGAGTTGCTGTTGGTTTCCGTACGAATCATCCCACGATAGTTATGAATAATCACGAGAGAGACTCGCGAAAGAAGTCGCACAAGAAGAAACAGAAACGTCAAAAGAACAGCATTTCAAGCGAAGATAATATAAAGGTCGAACCTAATGTAGAGCATAAGAATAAAGTCGATATTACGTCGAATGCAGACTGCCGACCGAATCACGGCACGGAATTGACTACTGTCACCGCCGCTACGACCATTGTCACGACAGCGTTGGAGAACGCGGAAGAAAGAATGCGGGCCGATAAGAAGCAACGTAGTAAAAAGGAGAAGAAACGCGATCGGAATGGAGAAGATAAGGCCAAAGCGAGACGAAAGAGACTCAATAGGCAAGAGGCGAGGGATTCCCAACGTATGGAAGACATCTTCGGTCCTCTTTCGGACGACGTTGACGATGGTCCATCTAACACGTTCTTCAACAGATTTGGTAACATGACGTCAGAGAACAGCGCCTATGCTTCGGACAGCGACGGTGGTCGTAGCTCACTCGACATGGACAGAGTGAGGCGAAAGACGGAAAAGAAACGGCGTCATCAGCCAGAGGACGAGAACAGCGTCGATCTGGCCGAAGCTGGGCGAGAGATCGAGGCGAAACTCTTGGGTATACCGAGTTCTCCGAAGGCCGTCCCCGCGTGCCCGGCAGAACCCAATGATCATGATGTCTTTCGATTCACCGACGATAATGACAGCGTCGAGCCGTCCACACCTTCGACAGTGCCGGAGAAAGTCAAGGAGAAGAAGAAGAAACGAAAGAAGTCCAAAGAAGAACGAGGCAGTCGAAAGGATTACCATCACCATCATCACCATCATCATCACCATCACGAGAAAAGCGGCGAATTACCTTATTTGGGTGCCGAACCTAGTCCACCAAGAGCGAGCAGTCCATTAGTATCTAAGACAGTATCACCCAGCTTGCCCACGTCTAGAGAAACTTTGTTGAGCCCTATACCTAAAGTGATTTCCAACGTATCGACCATGCCAGCGATTACTCCACCAGTCGTCACCGGTAGCATACAAACTCCTAAGTCGGAGAAGAAGAAAGACAAACTCATACCTGGTTTTGGAATAGAAATAGACGAGACGATCCACGAGAACGCTGTGAAAAGTATCTCAGAGCCGGATGAAAGAGATAGCAATTGTCAATCGCGAAGCGGCAGGGAGGAGCCGGAAGTACCTGTATCAACGACACCATCGGCTCAGAGCGAGGACAAACCACGAGTGGCGATATCGCAGGAGGAAACGGAGGATGCCGTTGCCGCATTACTTGAAGAAACTTTCGGCGCCTCGACGGAAGACTTCTCTTATGAGGGCGAAGAGGAGGAAGCGGAAGCCGAAGTTGTTGGGACACCAGCTGAGGCACCTCAAGAAGACGTCGAGGAAATGCAGCAAGCGGTCGAGAGTCTGAACGCGTCGACGGGAGAAGCCGACGCGGACCTGAAGCCGGATACGCCGCAGAGCGAGCACGATCTCCAGATTGACACGGACACGGAAGAAGATCCGAATTACGAGACTGTCGATCTCACGCAACCTCCGAAAACACCGGATATACCGTCGTTCTACAAGTCTCCGACAAAGACGTTGCCTATGACGCCTGTCTTAGCTACGCCCGAAAAGCCGGTCGAAGTGCGATTACCACCCGCAGTTACGAAACCACAGAGCCCACCGACTTCCGTAATCGCTCATTCTTGGAGCTTGAACGACCATAACAAACCACGGGAAGCCGCGAAACCTCATCAATTAAAAACTAACGAGTCAGACGCTGTCGTCGCCAGTCCAGAGAGAACGACGCAAGTACAAAGAGCGTCCGCCTCGCCGCCACCACCTCAGTATAAACCTATGCTGGTACCTTGCAGCGTACCGATAAGCGACGTACCGAAATCGATCTCCGTTCCAAATTCGCGACCGTCACCGATCACGGTGCAGCCTCTGTATCAAAGGCTCCCCGTGTCTCCGCAGTCTCAAATGGTACCCATGCGTCAAGCTTCTCCCAAAATGCAAAACGTCACGACGGTTTCTTGCTCGTCCTCCTCCAACACAACACCGTTGCCGCCGTTGGTCCCGTCAAGAATGCCACCTCTGGTACCGTCTCAGCCGTCACCGCGCGTCACTCAGCCGCTCTCGCCTAACGGACAATGGTCACGGAATCCTACCTTGAGTCCGCACGTGCCCAGCGTGGGAAAGAGGAAACCGTCGCCGCCACCTACTAAGATCGCGGTATGCGTGCCCATCCCCGCCCATAGACCGGAAACGCCGGTTCAGCAAATTTATTCGACCGCGGCGACTCAACAGCCTGTAATACAGCATGCTCCAGGGATGCTGGCGCCCACACCCGGTTATCCACGCGGCGGTCTACCGCCGTTGACCCTGAACATCCCACCGCGGCCTTACATGCCGGTGCCACCGTTGGCCTCCGGTATACAGGTCAAGAGCTCGCGCGACGTCTCCCTGGGCGGCAAGTCCGTAATCGAGACGCTACTTCCCGTAAACCCGAACGAGCCACCTCAGAGACTGGACGAGCCGAAATTATCACCAGCCGTTATACCGGAGCCGACCAACAAAGCGTCCACCTCTCCTAAGGTTCCCTCGCCGAATCAACCGCCTACATACATACCCGAAACGGCGAAGATCGAGATCAACGCTAGCACATCCAGCCCGGTGTTCGGCAAGCCCGCTTACGTGACGGATAATTACACGATGTCATCTAGAACGCAGAAGCAAATCTCCGTGTCCATGACAACGGACAGCAACCTGCTGTCGCCAAGACAGAAACAGGAGGTGTCGAATCTTCAACTCCTGACTACGCACGTACCTCGTTCATCTACGCCCAGTCCTGTAATCGTGGCACACGGTCAGCCTCACCTACTTCACAAGTCCGTACACTCTCTAGGGCCACCTGTCTCTTCTCCAAATCAGCCGTTGATAAAGACCGTGGTACCTATAGTCCCTCAACAAGTAACTCCGAACGCAGCACCGCCGGTACCCAGTGACAAATGCATCAACCCGCAAACGCCCGTTGCTTGTCAGAGACAGTCGCCTGTTTCTCAAAGTCAAGTAGTCAAGTCTCACATACCTCTGGTATCTACGGTGTCACAGACGATCATAACCAGAGTGGTACCGTCCACCGTATCTTCCGTGTCGACACCACCAATGAACGAGCAAACCACGTCGGAATGTTTGGAGCCACGTATTATCCAAGGACAACAATTGGAGTTGGATGCTGAGGCGCAGATCAGCCAATCTGTCCAACCGATGCAACTTACACCGCCTATACAATCTACGCAGCCTATTGATGAGATAAAGAAGGAGCCGGCCGACGTCGAGCAGGAAGACACAATAGAAGAAGCAGCGTATAATACAGCTGAATCCGAGAAGCTTTTGAATCCACTGCACATAAAAGAAGAAGACGTGAAGCAGGAGAAGCAAGAAGTCATTAATACGGAGGTTGCGCCATGCATTCCTAAGGTCGAACCCGTGGATACGATCCCACCGAAGCTCGAGACGGAGACTCCTATAAAACTGGAGCCTGTGAGTGAGATTAAAGAGGAGGAGGCTGTAAAAGAAACCGATGAAGTGGAATTAGACGAAGAGCCGGTAGAGGATCCGTTGAAAGAGCCGAGCACGGATCCTCTCGCTATCGATTCCAAGGAAGATCCAACCGATAGCAAGGAGGACAGCGATTACTGGTCCGCGAAGGAGGTGAACATCGAGAGCGTCATAAAGAAAGTCGACGCTCTGTGCGACGGTGAGGGTAACGACGGCGATGACGAGGCACAGCAGGGCAACGAGAGCATAAATAGCGATTCGCACGATACCAGCAAAAATGAATCGGATTGGTTCGACACCGAGTCGACGGAGGGCGAGAGCAAGAAGAACTTCATCTCAGCTGACGATCACGACGAGAGCGTGGAAACGTGCGAAAACGAGTGCACGAGGAGTCGTCGTGGCAGAACGAAGAGCAGACGCGGTAGTCGCGGCGGGGTTACCACCAGGCGAGGTGGCAGAAACGCAGGCGCCGTATCTAACCGGCGAGGTGGTAGAAGTTCCAGGGGTAGCAAACATCACGTTGAAAAGAATAAGTTGCCAGCTGACGTTTACGAATTCCACGATGACAGCGAGGAGGACAACGCGGGTCGTCCGCGACTTATTCTCACCATTAAATCTCCTGGACCGAACGTGACGGGGCCGAATGCGCAGCCGGCGACACCCGTGGCCGCGGTCAAAGAGGTGCCACCGGAGGAATTCGTCTCTCCGGCCGCGAACACGAGAAAGTCCAGAAGATTGGCGGAAAGGGATGGCAGCCGCAACACGGTCGACGACGTTATCGAGGATGTTGTCCGCGGATCACCTACGAATAAGGGACTGGCCAGCGGAAATGTGCACGCTACTAGGCGAAGCACCAGGCATAACAATATTCCGCGTAGTACGGCGCAGCAACCCATGCCGCTGACGGAGCTTCGCAAGTCACCGAGAGGTAGTCGTAAAGCAGTGAGGCGAACATCGGAGAATAATGACGATAGCGGGGAGGAGAAGGTGAAAGAGGTGACAGCGACGCCGCAGGAGGCTCCGATCAAGGAAGAGCCGAAATTGGTTCAACCGGAAAGTCCGAAAGCGGAGGAACCGGTGGCTCAAGCTGTTACGCTAGCGCCGCTGAAGACAGTATCGCACGAGCCGATGACGTTAATCGATCCAGTCACGGGAATGCTGATACCGATGAGAGAATCCGAGGAGGGCCAGTACATCCCGGTGTCCACGGCGTCCGGTCAAGCGCAAGCCACCAACAGAGCGCTCGGCGAAGCTCGGAGCGGCGGATTGCCCGGCGCAAGCCCGACGAGCGAAGCTCCACGAGCAAAACCCGTTTCCGAGAGTTCTGTCTTGGTGCCAGTGGAGCCGAAGAAGGAAGTCGTTATAGAGCACGCGTCTTGTCAGCCGATACCGACCCAGCAAATCCAACCGCAAACTAGCGTAATTACGAAACCGCAATCCCCGGCGATACAAGCCACCTCCACCATCACCGTTGCGCAATCCTCAACAACAGGCACGACTGTCGTGACTACCGTGACTACGACGGCACAACCGATATCCACCTCACCTTCGCAGACGAAACCCACGAGCCTTAAGGCGCACGTGTTGAACGCCAGCAAGCTGGTGACATCGGCTCAACAACAACAGGTCATCACGAAACCCGTAGCTCCGAGTCTGCCCAATCAAACGATAGTACAGAACATCGTCAAGCCACCCGCGCAAGCAATACAGGGTCTCAATCTGCAAATACCACCTGGCAGAGTCGCGTCGCCCAGCTTGAGCCCGCGTACGATACAGGCGGCGCCGCTGACTCCGACGAACGGAAAGCAAGGTCAGCCCATGTCTCCCGTGCTCAACAATACTGGTGCGCCGCCTAATCCCAAGCAGCACCTCCTTCAAGCCGCTAAGCAACAAACGTCGACGATAGTGAATATGCCACAAAAACTGCCGCTAAACATACATCCTGCCAATGTAAACGTACCCCAACTTAGTACTCCAACATCAAGAATTCATCAGCCAGTCTCACAGCCCACCGCTTTAAAGGGTATCAATGGACAGCCTCATCCGCTCAATCCGAAAACGCACTTGCTGCAGGCTGTGGTTCCACCGATCGTGACAGTAGCGAGCTCACCTACGCAGCCGCATCTCGTCAATCCGCAGATTTCAACTGTCGTGAACAGTGTCCGATCACCGGGACCGAAAGCTCCTGTAAGCTTTTGCAGTCAAGAAAATACTTGTTGACATTTTAAATTCGAAAACGTGATTGATAAGACTAATATTTGGAAATTTATTTCAGACCACCGGGCCGATGGAACCACAAAAGGTGGAAGTGCCAATGCCTGGTTGTATTATAGTGCCGACTGCGAGTCCGCAAAGTCGTAGCGTACCGATGCCGACGTACGGGGCTCCATTGGTAAGCATTGTACTTTAATCTTCTTTACTAATTTGCGTGCGTTTAAAAATCTTGCACTTGAGTGAGATGAAATAATAAAACCGATCCAGAATACGTGAAAGCGGCGTTAAACTAACTCTTGTTTGGTTTCGATTAGCATGGAAGTACGAGTGCTACTCCACCAGGGGGTCAGTATGGTCTTGTCCCCCCGCATCGTTCCCAGAGCCCTCCATTGCCTCCACCTGCCCACCATCACGTTAATACTTCACAGGTACTTTCTAATATTCTTTTAATGAAACGCTCATGCGACTCAAGAAAAATCAAACAAGCAAGGCTTTCTTACATGTTGATCATAATCTCGACAATAATTGCATGACGTTTTCAGAAAACTCTTCTTGTATATCTATTAGTAAGTTAAAGCGTAAAAATGACATTTTGATATAAATAATCATGTAAATAATTTTATTTCAGAGTGAAGTCGTCAACCATTACGGAGAACTGGCTCGTGACCATTACTTGCATTCTCCGATGTTCCAGTATCAGTATCTCCGCGCGCAACAGGAAGCGTTAACGGCTCCTCGCATAGCTTATCACATTCCAGGAACAAGATCTCCGCACTTACCTTTGGACCCGAAACTCGAGCCCGGCATAGAGGACAGTCACAGTCCTCCTCTAGAATTGAGACGTGGCACGAGGACGCCTCAGGATCGTACTACTGATAGTCCGCAAATTGCTCAAGTCTATATGATACACGGGGCAATGAGACCATTGCCACCGCCTCCACCGCAATATAACACAGGAAATAATCCATCGTTATCCGGTGCACCAGCTGGCGCTAGACCGAATTTCTATGAACCACCGCCCGCCCATTTGCACTCTCAATATCCCATGGCTGCCAGCGAGGCTCCACCTGAGATGGGTAGAGCTCCTACGCCGGATCGATGTAGGAAACATCAGGTCGTCACTCCGCCGCTTTACGCGTCTCAGGTGCCACCACAAGCGGACTCGTTTCAAATGCTACTCCAACGTCATCCGGTTATGTGGCAAGGCTTATTAGCTCTTAAGAACGATCAGGCAGCGGTACAGATGCACTTTGTCTTTGGCAATCCCAGAGTGGCCAGAGACAGTCTGCCGTGTAACAGCGATGGCTCCACCCCGCCGTTGAGAATAGCGCAAAGGATGAGATTGGAGCAAACTCAAGTCGAAGGCGTAGCAAGAAAGATGCAAGTATGTATATTGCAGTCTCTCGATACTAGAATGTCATAAATCCTAAATTTATGTGTATTTAAAAACAATTTAATTTTTATCTTAAAAACTTTGTATGGATTTTTTTAGAAAATACTAAAAAGATGATCTGCATATAAATGAATTTTAAATGAGGTAAACTATTTTTTTTATATAATAATGTCATTTGATGCTCTTCAGACTGAAGATGAACACTGCATGCTGTTGGCACTACCTTGTGGCCGTGACGAAGTGGACGTACTGCAACAAAGCAAAAATCTCCAAACAGGATTTATCATGTATCTTCAACAAAAGCAAGCTGCTGGAATCGTAAACATTGCTGCACCTGGATCGCAACAGGTATAATAAAATTGTTATCCCGCAATATATGCGTGATTCAGATGGAAGACCCATCAAGTTTAACAATTTTATTACACATCAGTTATTTTTATTCTCCACGTTATCCTCAGTTTTAGTCTCTTAATTATCCTCTCGGTTTTAATGACAATGCGCGAATTAAATTTTTATGTTACCAATTATCTTGGTATTTTAGGCGGCGTATGTAGTTCACATTTTCCCGTCTTGTGATTTCGCGCGTGAAACTTTGGCAAGAATTGCACCGGACCTACATCACCGAGTCGCAAAAATCGCTCACTTACTAATCGTCATCGCCACGGTTTGAGGCCGATCAGTGACCTACTGGATTATGATCTGTCCATATCTCTCGCCTTCGCGCACCGCAGGACGCTTCGCACGTGGTATGAAACCTGGAGTGTCCCCCGCCTGACACGCATAGTTGTGCGACAAAATGAGAGATGCATTCAAGAGGAAGAGCTCCTTGTCTGGAGTTGTATCAGTGACAATCAAACGGAACCCGGCGGTAAGCCGATCTTTTAGATCGTAGGCCTAAAGAGCGAGGCACGAGGTTGTGCAGTGAAGCGAGGTTAGCACCTGGTTATCATCGTGCGTGCCTCTCTTCGATGAATTTCGCGCGGGCAAGCTCGTTTCGTTCTCTTGTCCCTTTTTTCTTTCTCCTTCTTTCTCTCGGACGGCTTGTGACTCGCGTCAATCATTGACAACCGTTTGTGGGATCGACCGACGTCACTCTTGGTCTTTCTGACAAGCGGGTCAGGCACAACCCCAGCCCTCAAGACAAAGACCTTCGATTCGTCACACCCGACGCCCCCTTCCCCCTTACTTACGCTCGTCCTTCCCGTAGAGGGAACAATAATAATCCGTTGCTCTAGATGGACAAGTGGACTGCGAAGCATAATAACGAATAGGAGAACCTTAACGTACACTCGTCAACTATTACACATGAGTTATTTTAAGCGAGGTCTAGGCGTTAATGATAAAATTGTGTAAATTATATGAGCGAGCCACCGAGGGCATAACTACTGTGATTTTAAGTATTTAACGATAACATAATTGCGTATAAGGAAGGAGAGAGGAAGGTGACAAAAAAGTAAAAACATATATAAGGGGATGCCCGACTAATGGTCCGCGCGGTATGTGATGTGTTTTTGTATAATACTGCTCTATATAAATAAACTATGTATTATATTACTGTAATTGATAGTTTGCTGCTGCCCGTTGCTGCTGCCGCCGTCGATCGTGTCGAATTATAAATGTAAATTACAATGTTAGACATCTAGCACAGAGAAACGAAAAAAGTTGGGCTACCCGAGTAGGATTTCCGATCTATTCGTGGATCTATCCATTTGCGAGCATAATGTATCATAATTACCCGGAGCAGGATGCGAATTTGTGAATTATTATTATTATTACTCTTAGCATACTCTTAGCGCGTCATACGTCTTATAAAAAGATTTTTAACGTTACTACTTATTCTTTATTATTATGATTATTATGATTATTATTAATATTATCACCAGTGTTTTCAGTGTTGCCAGTGTCGGTACAATAACTAACACACACATATACACATACACACACGCAACGCAGAAGTGAAACATTTGGTACATTGCGAATGAAATAAATTAGACGGTCTTCTCACATAACAGAGAATCGTATTTCGTTTAATTTATTTCCATAAGTGACCCTGGTAATACTGATCTTTACCTATCCTTATTACTGTTATTATTATTATTATTATTATTATTAATATTATTATTACAAGTACTCTCTATTACCACTGCTATTACTATTATTACTACTATACTATTACCACTACTCTACTACTTACTATTACTACTACTATTCTACCACTACTATTATCGCTGCTATTAATTATTATTAACGTTATTACAGCAGGCTAGCTAGGGCATACCAATCTGCACATTTAAAGACGATTGGGGCTTATTTGTCATACTGAGAGAAATAGTATGACCGATCTCATTGACCATTGACGCCGCCCCATATCACACACACATTTCCATCCTACAAGAGATAGATATACCCGAGCGGAACGAATAAATGAGCAGCGAATGCGAGTGATACACGAGTGCGTTAGAGCGTTCGATTCGCGTTCCCTGTTCGTTTCATTGTTCGTTTGCACGTGCAGTGTACACCTATCTTTACACCCCCATCCCTCGATTCCGTCGTTCGACGACTCATAGACTCTTTAGCATTCGTGTCCGAGATAATAAATGCGCTTATGTGTATAGACCAGAGATTACACTATATCACACCAAGCCGTCAAAAAAACATTTTAAGTAAATTAAGGAACTTATATATATTTACGATATTATGCTGCTGCGCGTAGGGCGCATGCCTCTAGAGAGTAATCTTTATGCAAAAGTATCAGGGATGGACGAAACGCGCATCCGTTCGCTTTGCGAGAGCACTTTAAAAATCATAAGTATTTTTATTTAAGATACTTTATCTTTCTTCGGAGCGAAAAAAATTAATCTTTTTTTTTTTTAACATTTTCTTAGAAAACGATACGTATTAAAGTTATAAATGCGATCTGGCTTTTGCGGACATTCCGGATAATTAATTTACCGATTCGATTAATTTACTATTCCGATTAATCAAACTTCGAAAGCAGTTTTGAAAAACTTCCTCAAAACAATCTGCATTTGAGTAATCGGGTAATAATTATTGTGGATAATTCGGATGTTACATTATTTGGGTATGTTACATTATTTGGGTATTTATAATTCTTTCGCGTACACAATTATAGTATCGCGTATCGTTTACGAAAGTAGCGGATATAACTGCAAGGCTAGAGCGAGAAACTCGATCGTTCATTTTATTTTTCTATCTCATCGTTCCGGCTATTAATTTTAGAAACGACTGACGATTCGACGAATTTGTTTGATTTTATTTTTGGGCGATAAACCACATCGTGATCATCACCGTGTTTTGTCCATCCCTGCGATTTACAATTACTTTAAGGCAGCGCGGATACTCGCGGAGCGTGTGCATGTACAGTGTAAAAGATGCGTTGTGGATATGTACAGTGTAGAGGTATAATTGAGCGAGCAAGGTGATAAAAAAAAAATACAAGAAACGCGTATATAGAATAGTAAATATGAATAAGTACATAAGGCACGAACGTGTGCACGTGTGTCGCGCGACGTCTCGTTTATTTTCACGACAGCGCTGTGTTTTCCCCCTTCGCTCTTTCTTCTGCATCCAGTCATATATAGTGTGCGGGCGCAGGATCATTATGTTTCCTGTGCCATTGTTGCGCGACGCGTGCGCCCGTCGGCGGGCCTCGTCTATCTTGTAAAATATCTGTGAATATTATGATTTAGTTTCTTCCTATTTGTAGGCTACAAGGTATACAAAAAAATGTTTACGTTAATCATTTAAGGAGAATGTACAGATATCACTATATCCTTTTTTGTTTTGTGTTTTACTGTAGTTATTGATAATTATATGGATATTAACGATAATAATAACTATGATTAAAAAGAAAAAAAACTTAAGCACGGCTCGATTGCGTCATTCTTGAAAAAAACCCGCTAATATGCGCAATATATTTATTCTGTGTAAGAGAACTCTCGGTGATAATGTATCATTTGTATATTAGCAATTACGTGATCTCTCCTAATAATCGAAAAAAAAAAAAAATGAATGAAACTTGAATAGTATTGATATACGTTTGCGACGTCACACCGTTCCATCTCCCCAAATTCGTCACAATCTCCACGATTTATTTCCGCGCCGTCTACATGCGTTCTTCTGAAATGTTAATGCGTTAAAAAAAAAACGTATGTTAAGAACTTTCTTTTTATATTAGATCAGGAGCTGGACTTCTCGCTAGAAAGGTAATATAATAAAACACAAACTATTACCTCGAACATTGACGTATATTTCTTACGGTCTTTATACATTCGTCATGCTTTTCGTTAGATTTGCCAATGGGTTGCAACGATGCTATACACGGGACAAGAACAGCGAAATTCCCCCCAAAATCTTGTTAAAAAGGCTCAAGCTCCGTCATAGAAATAGAGAATAGATTCTGCGTCACGACTTTTAAGTTAAGGATTACGAATTGAACAATTAAATTAAGATAAACTATCCTGTTCGTTACGAAACGGGATTAGACATTTCTATTTTGTCGAGGGTGTCCGCTTTCAAAACGCTCGTCTAAACCTCGCTACTCCATTCGGGCCAACTTTGAATTTGGACGTAGAGGTCCTTTCCAGGACTGACTGTTTGAATTACCTGTCGTGCACCGAGCACGCGTACATCGTTTCGAAGAGTACCTTGGGATTTTCCACAGTTGATTAATTGGTGTGCGGCGTTTAACATGATCTGGCTAGCATTTTTGTCTAAAAGAAAAGAGCCAGAATAGAGCAAAATTTTCAATACGCAAAAAAATATAGATATATTGATGATTAATATCGCTGACGGGGAATAATTGTGATACAGACATAGAGTGCTTCGTACGATTCATCGCGGTTAACACTTACGCTCAAAATTCCCAATGAAAGCTATACCGACAGATTTTTTATTGTATCCGTACGTATGTGCTCCTTCGTGTGTCCATCCGCATCCCTCGTATACATTTCCATCTCCGCCAATCAGGAATCTTTAGAAACAAAAGCAATTGTTAAATAATATAGCGTATCTTTTACATATATTATTAATATTAAAAATCTCCGTAATCGAGATAAACGAATGGCTTACGAGTAACCGATGTCGTCCCATTCATATACGTCCATATGATACTCGCGAATGTTGTTGACGCGACTTGAGCACGTCTCGCGCGAATTACATTCCGGAGTAACTGTATGATGTATTGTCACGTAAGGTATCGGTACTATTAAATAATTGACATGTGTAGCGGGGACAGTGGTCCATTGGCTCCTGTTGATGATATTCGGACAATTGACCTGTGCTGGCTCTACTAAAATATTCAATCCAAAATAATCTTAATTAATTGTAATGTTAAAGATTTGTTGGCTGGAGAAGAGAATTCTTAAAGCCAAAGAAAACTCAAATTTCTTCCGGTGTAAAAACAAAAACTTTGTTTTGTTTATTTGATTAATAAGGAAATATAAAACAATTTAAAAAAAGACTCACATTTTTTTACAGCAGTATATATCTTTAATTTCACACACACACACATATATATATAATACGAATATAATATAAATATATTTTTAATTGTATAATAAATCATTCCTGTGTGTTCTTTTGTCTTGGAAAAGTATGGAATATATGAAGAATCTATTATTTTGTTTTCTGTTTGCTGAAATATTTTTCTTTTACAAAAAGGATAAAAAATTCTTAATTAATATGCAGCGATAGGGAAGTAAACAGAGTACATTCCGCAAACAATTTCAAATAACGAGATGATCAATTAAGAATTTAGAAAGATACTTGCCAGCGAAACTGGCAGGAAGCGCCAGCAAAAGCACGACGCAGATTCTCATCGATATCATCCTCGCACAGCGCAAAACGACGATGACTGCACGAGAGAAACGTCGACGGAAATACATTAACGCCAGCCAGTATCTTGGGGTTGCGACCTGCGATAAAATAATCAATTGTTATTGAAATTATCGGTTCGTCTATACAAAATTTTTTATCGTAGCAAGGAGAGCTAGGGGAAGGGGAAGGGAAAAAAATTGAAATACGAATTTATTGCTTGTATTATCGAATAAGCGAATTATTTATTAATAATTGTATTAGCGATCTTTATTATAAACATCATTATATCTCTCGCTTTCTATGTTAGAGATTAATTAAAATGACGAGCAATTTCTTGAATTGATCTAACGGAGGAAAAAAAAACATTCTTTCGTCGAGTCGATATATCGACGGAGACGATAACTCGTCGTGGTTGTCGTGCTTTCGAGAATCGACTTTCCGCTCCGGCATGTTCGCCGACACTGTAGTCTGTATAGTCAGCTGTGATCTTGCCCAGTGTTTTTCTTTGATATCGAAGGAAAAAGGGAACGGGTGCGGAAATGGAGACCGTGCGACCATGCGGTTGCAAAGGGATACGTTCTTGCTTGATTTGCGAGACCGAATACGAGATCTCGAAGCCGGATCTGAGGAACGAGTTGCGGGTAAGGCAAGGGAGTACCTTAACCTATCAATGATACTGGTGATATCGACCCGCAGGGGTAATTTAATTGGTGACACCCGCGTTTACCACTGATGTGGACACTTATAATGACGCATTACACACAATTTGGGAAGAGAAAGTTCAAGGAAAAGGGTATAAAAGTTTTGTGTCAAGTAACTGAATAATCGATAGGAGACGCGGGATAAAGACTAATCTTATCCCAAACGCTTATATATCTCCCTCGTAACATCGGTATTTCCCGCGATTAATTGCGAAATTCTTTTCCCGAAAGTCGAGGACGCAACAACACAATCGCGACAAAATACGTTAATTCTAGGAATTTCCCAAATCATCTTATTAACACGTATATATATCTTTCAATTGGTGACTCTTGATAACTGATGATATGTTGGTCAGAGATGTAGCTATAATTAGTGCCCGCGGGCAAAATCATTTTTAACGTTTGATATTTCTATTGTACGCTATACTGCTTCATTAAAGCTTATTACAGTCTTACTATTGATAATCTTATAAAGGTTATTTTCACACCATATCTCCATGTTCTTCGTGCGTGGAATCAGTTTATTCGTCTTCTTGAAGTACGTTGAAAATATTTTCAATGTACTTCGAGAAAACGAATAAATTGATTCCACGCACGAAGAACCGCGTCCGACCCTAATAGCCCTTTTTTCTCTCTTATTTTTAATTCTCGAGGGTCATTCTATGATTTTATATCCATGTATTTCCATCCACAGGATGATGAAGAATTATTTGAATATTTGCAATTTTCAAATAGAAAGCAAAATTAAAATATTAGAATTGATACTATTGATCTTTTTTATTCTAAAAGTATATATGCTAAAACGGGGAGGTATAAGCAGCAAACCCTTTGAAAAAAGCCCTTCATTTCTAAATTTTATAACATGTCGTCATATTACACGAATTTTCTTTTCTGAAAAATAGTTTTAAAAATTTATATACCTGAGAATTTCACCACCCAGGTGCTGCCTTTTCTGCTATCTATCGTAATTAGTCTATCGGTTGAATTTGGCTCCTAGCTGGCTAAAATATCAGAAAAACCAGTTTACAGTTGCTTGTGTGAAAAGATGAAGCACTTTTCTTATTTTGCCCTGGTACTGCCCTCCTATGTATCTGAGAGAACATAAACTTTTGTAGCGCTGACTGAAATTAAGAAAAAGAGTATATTCACAGATATTCGCGTGTACTATTTTTATACAATAATTACACTTTATGAAACTTTATTGTTTAGTCATACTGACTCTGTTCATTCCCGCCATCAAACGAGGAATCAATCATTCTACCCACGATGACTTTGATTCATTAATTATTTTAAGTTTTGACTATATTTTTACAAATAATTTTTTAACGTCTGATCTACTTATTGTTAAAGATTTACCGCTTTCACGCATGATGTGACTCCTTTTGACTTTGTGGATCGTCATCGACGTTTGATAGACTCTCGGCGTTTTTATTTTATTATTCTCCGTATTATGTCACTGACTTTTATTCATTTAATTTATTATATCCTTGAATTGGCTGAGGAAGACTCTGTAGAGTTCGAAACGTCCCTACGTTATTTTCTATTCGTGAGAGATTAAACTCTTTATTATATATATATATAATTTTGACGTCTATTGCATTGATCGTTATTGGCCTTGAATTTTTCATTTGTTATAATTGTTTAGTCCCTGATATCTTAACTTGTTTAAGATATTTATTGTATGTAATCTTACAGAAAAGCAAAAGTTACGTTTATTGTCCATATTGTGATAAATTATCACCTGGATGGGATATAAATGAATACAAGAAACATCCTTATCACGATGGGAACTTAATTGATTATCCTGGTGTTTACATCAAGGTAATATGATTACTGTATTTTACAATATATCTTTTATAATATATAGTTAACATTATACTATATATGTGTGTATAATATGTATGTCCCAGCTAGATTTTTTAAAAGGAGATGAGGCCGAAGAGCTCATGAAAGCGCTCGATGATCTCCCTTGGCAAGCTTCACAAAGCGGTAGAAGAAAACAGGTATAATATTGAAGCATTTAGAAAAAAAATTTAGAAAAATATTTATATATTTTTTAAACTAAAATGTTTGAATTTTTATAGAATTTTGGACCAAAATGTAACTTCAAAAAGCGGAAACTGCAATTAGGATCATTTAATGGTTTTCCCAAAACAACACAGTTTGTACAGAGAAAATTTGAGAAAATACCGTTGTTACACGGTTTTCAAACTGTTGAGCAGTGTTCGCTTGAGTATGATCCTGAACGAGGCGCTTCTATCGATCCCCACGTGGACGATTGCTGGATCTGGGGAGAACGTATAGTAACCGTGAACGTTCTCGGTGATTCTGTTTTGACCATGACTCCTTATCGTGGTCCAATAACGCGATATAATTTAGACTGCGTTCCAAATTATGATTCCATTCTAAAGAAAGATATGTGTGATGATACGCGATCTGTAGATATCGATAACAACGTGGTAATACGATTGCCGATGCCTGCAAGATCACTCATGGTCTTATATGGCCCAGCAAGGTATAATATTCTGCTTATAAATATTAGAAAAGTCGAAATTAATATTATTAATTATACGATTTTTGTTTGATAGATACAAATGGGAACACTCTGTGTTTCGACAGGACGTCACATCGAGACGCGTTTGCCTTGCCTATCGCGAACTAACGCCTCCGTACCTCGAAAATGGAGAACATCAAGAAGAAGCTTCTGAGATTTTGAGGCAAGCTTCACTCTTCTGGTGATGTTATGAAACAAATTTAAATAATTGTCACATTTATTTATTAAAAAATTGATAATCAAGGATATATTTGACATGATAAATGTAAATACTATTTTAATAGAATAGATATTTTATTCTTAGCGTTACAGTGCATTGATAATGTACAATAATAACTTTTTCTGCAGTAGTCTGTGTAATATTTTAAAATAATGCTATTTTCTCACAAATATTTTCAACGAGCTATTATAAAATTGGAATTTATGACATAATATGACATTTAATTATTAAAATGCAAATTATTTAAAGCAAAGTCCGTATAAATGTATATACTTATTAAGAAAATATATTAATCTATATATTATAAATCTATGTACTATAAATTATTTGGTAGTATCGTTTTCTCTTGTGCTGCCTGATGATAACTCGCTAAGCTCTATAAAAATGAACATAAGAATCAGAATATTCATTCTCATAAACGCTGTTATTGTTAAAAAATAGGATCTCTCTGTCTTTCTTCCTCAGTACTCAGTTTTTGTAAATGTCTTCTTGCGAGCTCGACAAGAATAAAAAATACATCCAATTTTGTAAAATTACTCGATTTTTATCGAAATATTAAGATTTTTGGTCGCCTTTCAATGGATAGTCTTGTGACATATACACTACGGGAAACGTAGTTACAGGATCCGACTTTCCCAACGGTTCATAACCGTTCACTAGATTCTCCCGTAATTCCCAACGACGCCTCTCCCTTTCTGTCTTTTGACGTCTAATAGCTCGGCCAAGCATACACGCGAACATAATTCCCGTTAGCTAGAAAGAAATAAGTGAGATTAGAGATTATTATCAATTTTATTTGTGTAGATAAACTAATCTTGAAGATCGCGCTTTATCTTGTAAATGCTTTTTAATATTGGTATCGGTATTAAAATTAAGTTATAAAAAAAGAGCTGAATCTACTAACCTGAATAAGGGCGATCGCTACGGCTCCCGTGCCGATATACAACGCGCTGCGGTGAACAATAATGGAAAGCCGACTAATACAGCCCTCGTGATATTTTCCATAACAGCGGTCCGAAAGCTCATCCACTAGATATGCGCAGCAAGAGTCAGGTACATCTATATGTGTATTATTGAACGGTACGTTGTTCCAATCCATGTAGCCATTATACCCGCAACAACGTAACTGTAAAAACAAGAAAAAAATACCATCGATTATTTTTCAAAATGCTTCCTTCTGTCCCTGTAAAGAATACGCTATATCTTGAAAATGTTATGTGTTATGTTATTTGTAGGACATGTCCGGTGCCGCTATATCTCTCAACGGATTTTTCTACAGTTTTTTATTTACGGAACGCGGTCAGTTATCTTACCCTGGACTGCATAAAATCGATCGCGAACTTGGCTTCCTCGTTCTTTTCGTATTGGTGCATCGTTAGATTAATCTTCTCGGCTAAGAGATCCTTGATACCGTCCTGCAGGGCATACGCGGCAACGGCAGCGGCAAGTTCCAGTATCAATACAAATGATAGCAAGACTGCAAACTAGAAGCACACGCATATAAAATGTAGTATAGCGTCAGAAAGATAATTTTTGTAACAAATTAGAAATTAGAGATATTCGGCTTACCACAAGAACCATGCAGGTACTTTCTCTAAGCGCGCCGCAACATCCCATAAAAGCAATTATGAAGACAAGTATTCCAACCACGATTAAAAGGGTTGCTGGTGAAAAATAGCTCGCGTCCAAAAAGTGCGAGAAGTTCTCGTAAACAGCGTAAATCGTCGTGCCGACCGATATTATCATCACCCCCGTCAACTGCAATAAGATGATAACGATATCGCAATTTTATTATTATGTTAACCACACAGTTAACACTATTGTTTTTGCTATATCATTAATTTTAATGAAAAATCTTCATTCCTCTTCAATATATATGAAATAATTAAATAATTAATCGCAAAATGCCGAAGAATGACATTAATACAAACTTTATCTATACGAATTATTTGACCGATCTAAAGTCGATACTTGTTAGCGAAAAGAAAATTTGATTGGATATCTTAATTAGACAAAAACGCAGTACTATTTAGAAACTAAATGTTAATAATTAAGAACTTATTCTTTATAAGGAATAGTAAGTTTGAATTAAGAGAATTTGTTATTTTAATTCGCGAGCTTTTATAAAAAAAACTGTTTTATAAATTAAAAAAAAAACCGACCTTTAATTCGTTTCATGTTTATACAGAAATTTTTTTTCCTCATTTCTGTATTCTTATTGCAACTCTAAAGTTCCGTGACTTTTTAGCAGCTTGTTTATTATTTCTGCTTATAATGACGATTTAAATATGCAGTATTTCATACGATTTGTGAACCGTGTAATATACCGAACGTAATGCTCGTTTACCGCGCGTAGTACGAGGTTTCGATCATTTCCGTAATACGCGGTTTCCCTGACATTAGTTATATAATACATGCGTCCTCGCTCGAATGTAAACTTTTTAGACTGGAAAGAGGGTATGAAGCACTTTTGTGAAGCGTATCGCTATGTACACGTTGCCATCGGTCTCTATTTGTTCTTTAAAGCGAACCATGTCATTTCCTACGATAAGCCGCACTCTTGTGATTTCTACACGTCCGCATAAGTCTATCTTCTCACCGAAGACCCGAAATAAAATGCGAAATCGTTTCAAATACATTCCGACCGATTATCGAGAAATATATATGTATATGTTATATTAAGATAGGATAGAGCTCTTAATTTGATTTGACTTTTAATTTGACTTAAATAAATAAACACTCGGATAAGATATCGATGACCTGTTAAGGAACGATACATCGTGGACTTATTTTTGCTCCTTCAGCGAAATCAAAGATCAAACAAGATCTTGTTTGATTTCTGAGCGAACGATCGTTGCACCGGTCTATAACTTCCAAGATTTTTCGTTCTGCACTCGTGTGTCGAAGTACCCCGTTTTATTCAAGTCGCCATGATGTATCCCGGCATCATTTTGATTGTGAAGATAATACGTTTATCTCTACTGATAAGCGACCACAAAGTCCCTCGCGGGTAGACGCGTGAACGACGCAAGAGATATTTGAAACGTTTTCCTGGTACTGCGGCGTTTCGTCTGTTTGAGAACAACGAAACGGCTTCTCATATCGTCGATTCGAGATTTCGAATGTCAAGGCCTGCAGGTCTCGCATAGGAAATCACTGTCTTTTCACAGGCAGTGTTTTCCTTTAACCGCAGGAAGAAGCTAGAAATTTGCATAAGCGCCTGGGAATAATTCACAAGTGTTTCCACATGCCAGGCAATACACCTTTACCGAGAACCAAATTGAACCAAATTGACTATTTTTATGTAATTGCCGATTTGTTTGCGATAATCTTCAGCATATTCTTTGTATCGATAAGGGGCTGCGCACAATGAAAGGAAGGGAACAGAGAATAGGGAACAGTTTAATATTAACATAACAATATTCATTGTGCATATGGTATACAGAAATATAATAAAATTTCATCACTGTTCCTTAGCCGCTATTCCTCCGTTCGTCCATTCTGTGTTAATAAAATTACATTCGTTAATGAATTTCAATATTGAACTGTTCCCTATTCCCCGTTTTCCCTGTTCCCTAATCCTTTCACTGTGCGCAGCCCTTAATAACGAATCGTGAAAGAAACACTCGCTCCTATATTATTGCTCCGTTGTTTAATTAAGAAGCATATATTGTGCTAATCGGGTTGTGCAGTCGTACAAGTCCGTCCATCCCTAATAATTCAGCAGTGCATATAGCCTTGTCTATGTGATATCGACCGCAGTTCGAAAGTGCCGTTCTCCGTATAACAACGAAACTCAAACTTCATGGCCCACATCGCCTTCTCCGTACAGAACAAAGGACGTAATAAAAGATAATAACCTCGGAGAAATCCGCCCTTTCGCCTCTTCGTAAGTATCGTCCACGTTATTTTATTCCAACGGCATCGTAGAATATATATTCTTTTTTTTGTCTCGGAAATGTAAAATGATTCGACATCCGTTATCTCGAGTCGACTGTTTAATGCCGAAAATTGATACCGCTACGGCTTGTGGGCCATTATACGATAATTTCGAATATTCCAATTGTTGCTAAACCGCAATCTTTTTATAAAGCCCATAATTTTAATATTGATTTTTCATTTTTTTAATTGAACCGTTATATACGTAGAACAGAAAGACACCTGCCACATATACGTGGAAGATAATTATCTGAGTCACTTTTTTTTTCTCTCGACGTTAATCGCCATTTATGTTATCGGAACGTCCGCGCTAACAGCTGTATCGATAACAAATATCTTGAAAAGAACTGATAACCAACGTGAAACGGATACTTATCGATTCGCGTTTTCTACAAATCGTTAAATATATATTTAAAATGTAATATATAATATTTATTGTATATATATAAAAACATATATATATATCCATAATATATATAAGTTTTAAATAACTATATATATATTAATTTTAAATTATAATTTTATATAAATGTACGTGTTACATAAATATAAAAACATTTTCTTTATATGGATTTTCGTTTTATTTTAGCAAAGTGTGCAACTCCTTTGTCTTTATTAAAAAGTAGATTGTTAGCAATTGGAGACACTCTCGCCGCAGAACGAAGCCTCCTTTGTACAATTCAAGCATCATCTACTCTACATGGTCGGTATATAATAGCAATCGATAATTATGATGAATATACGATATATGTACGGTCTTGGGCTCTTGGACACCTGCTGGCCTATACTATACGATGCGCAATTGCACCTACACACGAGCTTGCGTCGCATTAACGGTATTTTCCGCTAAGCTCCGGTAACGTGCGACTCGGCGCGAAGTCATTGGCGATGACCATATATTTGAACAGTCATAAATGTACGAACAATTATCTCGTCCTCCAAGAATATCTCTTTTCGACGGGCTTATGCGAAAAAAACGGAGCTTTTTGCCTCGCGACAAATTTCGCGGTTCGTTTCATCTCCCGAGATTCTCAAAAGTCACTCGAACGATTTCTCAAAAGAAGAGCTCACGGTATATTTCTTTTCTTTTTTTTCTCTCCTTCGATCGACACACGTAATAGCGTCAAAACGAAGACGAAGAGCGTCGTCGATAAAATAAACGTCGAAGAATTCTCGTCCCGCGATTGTCCCAAATTGGAATCGGGCGAGCGGCGAGCGCGCGGCACATGCATATATCGTTCCGCGATTAGACGAGACGCGAGATATTTTAACGCCGCGTTCGCGCATTATAGAGTACAGACCACGAAGAGGGAGTTGACCGCGCACAGCAGGTACTTGATGCAGCGGAGGCCGACGTCTAGGTGCGTGGCCGCCATTTTGCCCTCGCGTTGGCTCCTCCCGGGCGCAGATGCACAGCGAGCGGGTTTCCGCGCACCTTCAGCACAATCAGCACTCGCCAGTCGACACTCGACACCACCGATTGCCGATGCCGACGCTGGAGCGTCGCTGGTCGCGTCGGCCTGCAGCGTTATCTGCTGGCCGATAACGAGCCACGAAAACGCACGATCGCGCACGGCCTCGCGCTCGCGCCGATACCGACGCCGAACGATTTGGACTTGTTTAGAACGTGCGGTCTAACAAAGAAAGAAAGAGAGAGAGAGAGAGAGAGAGAGAGAGAGAGAGAGAGAGAGAGAGAGAGAGAGAGAGAGAGAGAGAGAGAGAGAGAGACAGAGACAGAGAGTGAGAGAGAGAGAGAGAGAGAGGGAAAAGAGTGGGAGGAAATAAGGAAGTCACGAGATAACGTGAAGAAAAAATATGACGAAGCGATAAATTTAGAGCGCACCGGTACGCCAATGAATATTTCAATAAGTATTCGATACAACTGTTGTCATATTAATTGATAATAAATGCAATATTTTTAGGATCTAGACGGGGACGTCTTGGGTTGAATATCGATACATTTATATTTAAATAGCACAAATAGCACTTTAAAGGATACATATATCTATATATATTCTTATCTATATCTATATATATATATATAAAAATATATATATATATGTATATTATACATATATTTTCAATACGAGATGGAATATATCAAGCTAAGATTTTAAAGTTGCTGGCCTGGTAAAGAGACGTCCATTCGCGTTCGTTGCTACGTTTACACGTAGGCAAAACAACCGCAAGCATGACTCATACATGAGCGATTAAGTTCAATTTCGCGTCTCTCTACGTGTGCGTGTGCGTGATTTTCGAACACGAGCGAGCGCGCCGATTTTTTATCTGAAATTTGCAAGTCGCCAAGATTTGTGAGAAAAAAAAATGGCGATTTTCAAACGATTTATCGCAGATAAATGTAGAAACAGATTTCCTCGCGTCTTTTACTCTTCCACGTTTATGTAAAGAGAATACGAATTGAATTAACGAAACATTTTAACCAGAAATGATAAACGTGTATTATCGCAAAAACACTCTTGGCAATGTAAAGATTTTATTAAAAACATACACGATTTATATTCATAGCGCGAGATGCGAGACATCGTATGTAGCAAAAATAATTTACCGCGTTTCTACAAAAACAAACAACGTGTTTATATAATATATCAGATCAATTATCAGACAATTATCAGATTCATGTAGTCCCGTGTCCTAATGGAAATCCTGCTTGGCTGTCATTTAGGAATGCTGCTTCCGATGCGTCTCTGATGTTCGCATGGCACTCTACATGGTCTGGTAACAATTCCTGATTGATTTTGCCAAATAGGACGACAAGAAGATTCCTACCAGCTGCAACATAAAACGTCAATTATTATCATTAAAATGTGAGTATGTCTGGTTTATTGGAAACACTTTGAAACGTTACGAGGCAATATATTCGGAAAATCTAAACGTGATATACTGATGAAGATACCTGAATTACAGCAAGGCCTATTCCGACACCTGCTATCTTTGCCGCGTGTTTCTCCGCGAAATTCGCGAACGCGGCGATGCAGCCGACGGGATGGAGACTCGGCGACGTCGGAGTGCAGTTCGACGTGCCGACAGCACCTATCGCGTTGTCGCAGCACGACATCGGAATACCCGTCAGATTCCCCATTTGCGGGGAAGTCCAGTCGGTGGCATTGACCGTGCCGCAGCAATCGAACTGTATAAAAAACGATTTTCGTGATTAGCACGTCGCGCAAATGCAGATATGTGCAGTCATCGGTTAATTGTATAATGGGAAATTTCGTGGAAAGCGTGTTTAATACTTCGTGGCACGCTCATATATGTATATATAATACAGAATGTTACACGATGTACTGTACAAATTAAAAAAGGCATGCTTCGGATGTAAATCGAAATAGAAAATGCCTTATAAGCACAAGTTCAATTCAAAACAGTTATCCGTTGCATATAATAATAAAATTATATATATATTATATAAATATTATATATATTATATATATAAATATTATATATATATATATATATATATATATATATATATATATATAGTGCACGTTTCGTAGATCGTTGAGGGTGGTTAAGGAAGCCGGCGACATAAAAATCGATTTACTCTACCCCCCTCGTGGCGTGCACGCCAGCTACCACACACGCATGTATTATACACGCGAGGAATTAGAGCCCGGCACTGAAATTATCCCTGTCGCCTGGCGTTTGCGACATTCTCGCGACGACCCGGTCGCTCCCACGACAGGGGAAGACACACGGCGCGAAGCGCGAAAAACTTCTGACAAAGCCGCCGTCGGAAAAGGGGAAAAAACAAAACCACTCGCACGTGGTTCGCCATTTCGAGATTATAACGCGGTCGCGCGTATAAATACGGTAAATTATATATAAAATTACGCGCGTTTTACATTTTGTTGTAATGTGTCCCAGACGCGTTGAATCTCTTTGCTTTCGTTGTACTTCGGCATTGTGTCGAGCATCTTTTCCCTGGCAACGGTCGCAACCTGCGCCCTCATCACATATCCCAACGTACCGCCTATGATCTCCAGGATGAAAATCGTAACCAGTAGCGTACAGAACTGCAAACAAAAGAAACCATCGTTATAAGAATTCAAATCATATATTTCGACAGATTATCTTTCGTATACGATCGTTATTCCGGAGTAAATAGGTTTTTGCATTAGGTGCTAATATATTTTTTTTAATATATCTGAGAAACACGCATAGAATCTATAATCTGTAAGCTTGTATAAAATATTTATTATAGTCTCTCGCCGTGCGTTTGCGTCAATTTTTTAAAGCAACGCCGGAAGCACGCCCCTCGTCTGCGTGCGAGGGGGAGTAATTTTCCCGGAATAAGGGCCGGCGAAGGTGGAAGGTGGAACGGGGAGGACACACGCGTGTCAATTACATACCTCGCGCACAAAACATATGATCCATTACGTTATGGAAACGAGGGGGAGACGTAGATGGACAGACTTGGCCGCGCTTTTTCCCGTTCGGCGTTCGTCGTTCGTCGGTTCAAAAAACCGACGGCTCCGTATCCAGATTCTAATCTCGAATGTAATTCAAATGGAAAACAGCGTCGAAAATAACGTGAATGTTCTCGAGTCACGATAATGGTGCGCTTTATTGTTCGCGGTACGTCGCGATTGATTCTCGTCAGCGGCACGTTCTTAATCGGAAGTATACAATCACACGTGACGAGCTTCGCCATCAGGTATGGTCTATCGAACGAGACATAAATCACTTACGATCGACGAATGAATGTCGTATTTTTAAAACAAGATGTTCGTCGCGATTGTAAAAGGCGCGTACGCGATAAATTTCTATACAGCCAAGTCTGTCGAGAATAGATTCTGCAATAATTTCCGGCCAAATTTTATTAGAGAGACTATATAAGTTTGATTTTACAGGATCTGACATACACGATATTGTTCGCAGAATGCCGGCAAGAATATTGTCAACAAAATGTGATGGCAAATTAATGGCAAAAATCCAACAGTTTTTGACGTACAATTGCTATTACAGTTTGACGCAGATCGTGCTTGGCTGTCAGATTATATCAGCTCTGTCGATAAAACTACACAAGCTTAATGCAGACACAGTTGATGTCAATTTGCCAGCAATTTCCGATTGAATTTACTGCCAATCTGTCGGAGTACTGCGAACAGTTTGCTTACTGGGTAGCTTGTTATTATAATTGATTTAACCCGCTGAGCAATTATTATTGGCTAATTAAATGTCAAATACGTATATACTGCGACTCTATAGTAATAAACGATCTAATTGCATATGACGCAACGATGAGACATCTTTATCATCGTTGAAAAAGATTCTCATATGTACACTGTTAAATATAGTAAAGGATGAAATTTAAAAACCAATACTTTGAATTAAAAAATATTTTATTATTTTTAATTGCCAATTGCCATGTGTGTCGAAATTTATTATTTTAACTCTGGTTTAGTTAAATTAATATTGAGTAGGAACAGTGGTGACCTATAAGAATGATTAAAAATGACTCAAATTGAGTATAATTTGACACTACGGATTTAACAGTGTATATGTAAGCGATTTTTAAGTAATAAAATAATAAGTTAATAAATGTGCAATTTAACGCGTGAACGAAAAGTGAATAATTAATTTTTTTTATGATAAAATTACGTTTTCTTCATAAATTTAAATTACGAAAGGTGTATATTTACTTACACGCGTATACATATTATGTGTATAAAAGAAACATATATGTCCAAGTATTTATGAGCATTCGCCTTACCGTTATAGTCATGCAATAGCTTTCGCGAGCGGCTCCGCAGCACCCGAAGAAAGCGATGATGAAGATGATGGAGCCCACGGCTACGAGAAGAGACGGCACAGAGAAGAAGCTGTTGTCAAGGAAATGTTGATATTGATGGTACACTCCATGGATGACCAAGCCGATCGATAGCAATACTATTCCTGTAACCTAATAAGTAATTCATCGATACGTGATAACTCCATGGACAAAAGGATCGAAAATACGATCCGCAGGTTGAATTGATCGCACTGAAAACCGGTAATGGTTACATAATAATTTCACGACGATAACCAATGATTTCGCAATATTGTGCAATCAATTTAAACGGCGTAATCGTCTAATTAATGTGATACGTAATTAGCATTTCGATAGATTTGATGGAAACGCGCAAGTTTATTTCTTTGTTCGCGTCAACTTTTTAGAATTTCACGTTCGTGAGCAGTAGATCGTACAAATAACAAGGAGTTGCCAACTGCTGCGGTGTCCGAGCGGTTAAGGAGATGGACTTGAAATCCATTGGGTTCTACCCGCACAGGTTCGAATCCTGTCCGCAGCGAATTTTTTTTTTCTTCCTTATATCACGTAAGAAGTAATTATCCATACATAGGTACGTATACGCTTAATGAAAAAATGCAAAAGAATTTTTTAAATTAATTATAAATAAAATAATAGCGCAACTTATATATATATATATATATATATATATATATATATATATATATAATCATTCTAATAATCTCGCAATATTGCGCAATATAGATTAAACAAACGATAGAAATATTAATGTAAATAAATTTTTTCGTAAAAAATTAACACGTATGTCGCGCAAGAATGTAACAACACATGTCTATTAATAAAGCCGATAACGCAGTACGCATTTCGATTGTGCTGAATAATCCTCTAAGAACAGGTTAGTCATTATTGAATCCATCAGCTATAGTTTCTACGCATATACATACGTAAATAACATTTCCAAGTACGCGAATCTTCTAATGATAAAATTATTTTAATTGTGATAATTATAGTTACTTAACATGAACAATCTAATTAATTTATGAACTATAGCTAAATAACTGAAATTAAAAGATGACTCCTGCTCTGTTCTGTAGCATATAAAATTAATATTCATTATATTCATTGTATTCATCCGTATCGATTACAGGTGGCCTTTCGATTTTGACGTCACGCTGCGCGCGAAAAAATCGAGGGAGCATGCAGATACCGCGCGATAAGAGGATTCATCCCTCGCACCTATCTCTTACGCTGGTCGATTTCTTTTGGTAATATTTATCTCACAATGATTCATCTGCGGTCTTGCGCTCTTTTCCGATGTACGTGTTAGTTGAATCGACGAATAAATAAACGACAATCGTTTAATTTATCGAGATCGTTAATTTTACATGAGATTTATAACACACGCGTATTTAAAGAAATGGAATCCATATTTGGACATAAAAATATTCCATATACGGGATGTTCAGCATTTTCATTCAGAACTCGGGATTATAGATTTAATTTCGGTAGTAACGAGTTTATATATTAATCAATTGAGGAAAAATCTACGATTGTGTATACCGTTACAGATATTGTAACATTGCTTGCAACTAATATACTTCTAAGTTTTATCAGTTTGTATCCATTTTCTCCAAAAACACTTATCTCCGAATCGGTAGTTGTGTTTTCTAAACGCAGCGTATTTTCAGAAATAATATTGATAAATGCAGCGCTGACCAAGATTTCTCAACCAAGTAATATTTATTTATTGGAATACCAAGCTGTGAAATATCTGTTCGGTGAGATAACCAAACGATCGCATGACTCTCTAAATGTTAAAGGTTAACACAAATGAAATATATATATTCCGCAAACACGGGTGCTCCATGCTTTATATTTGTCAATGATATCCGATTTAAATTCCACGTTTTAATTTCATTATTTCCACTGTACTTCAATACATATTTGCAGAAAACATTTTACACTGCATCGAACGTGTAAAACTGGATTCTTGTTGAACCACGTGATATTGACGTTATCTCAACAATGCGCGCACTTCAGTGCGATCATTGTTGAATTTTGACGTCCACGATACTACGAGATACAGACGTCTATATATAGATATATAAATACGAGATATATATATATAAACATTAATCGAAATTAACTTAAACACGCGTTTGTTGACAGTCGTGAATTCTGGCTAAAAGAAATTAATGTTGAAAAGTAAAATTCGACTTTGTCCCCTTCTACATAAGTCTTGCAAGGGACTTTTATTAATTGTAGCCAACTTCTCTCAATTGCATTTCAGCTAACTTCAACTAGCTCTCGTGATCAAAGTGACAAAAATTGCAATCAACCTTATTTAATGCTCGCTTTACGGCTTTACAAATGCGCGCTTTCGTGAAAGTTACGCCTTTTGTTCGGCTTCCGACACCTGTCGATCGTGTAATCGTCAGCTTTCATAACGATCGCGCTGATCAAGCGTGTCGATACGATTTCGGTTCGATAGCTCGCAGAGCGCAATCGAATCTCGCGCGGGTCCATGCCAGCTCATCGTTCACGTTCATCCAGAAGGAACGCGAGAGAAAACGTCGTCGCGCGACAGCTGATCATCGGCTGCCCACTTACCACGAAGAACAGGTTGAAAGCGAACATCAAGTACTTGATGGTCTTCGGCGCCAGACTCAGCTGCGTCGTCGCCATTGTCGGAGAACTTGTCGGTTATGATTTACGCACACGCGGCTCTCTCTCTCTCTCTCTCTCTCTCTCTCTCTCTCTCTCTCTCTCTCTCTCTCTCTCTCTCTCTCTCTTTCTCTCTTTCCCTTTCTCTCTCGCGCGGAACTCTTTCACGCGGGACAGTACGGAATCTGCTCTCAAGGGCGAGTCGCGAGCGATACTGCGCGGCTCCGGAGCAACGAAAAACGCGGCGAAAAAAGGCCCCTTGACGCGAGAACACGCGTTCCGACGAGTGGCGCCGATGTGCATGTGCCGAGAGCGGGATCATACACGTATGTGCGATGCCACGCACGACACACACGCACGACACACACGCACGACACACACACACACACACACACACACACACACACACACACACACACACACACACACACACACACACACACACACACACACACACACACACACACACACACACGCACGCACGCACGCACGCACGCACGCACGCACGCACGCACGCACGCACGCACGCACGCACGCACACACACACACACACACACACACACACACACACACACACACACACACACACACACACGCACACACGCACGCACGCACGCACACGACCACCTTCTCGGCCGCGTGCGTGCGTGCGCGCGCGCGCGCGTGTGTACGTATGCGTGCGTGCGTATCAGCGCGGGGGACCGGTCGAAATCTCGCTCCAACGGCAGCAATTTGTTCCGAAATACATATTACGACGTGGTGGACGGCGATCGAGGTGCGTTGGTGCGCCGGGTACGTACGTGCACACCTGTCGCCCGATCCGCGCCACACCGCGCGATCGAGGTTACGAAACTCGGGAGATTTCTCGACGATTTTTTCGCCGGAATGTACGGAGCGTTTCGCAACGCGGATTATTCATGCGCGCGCCGATAAACGCCCGTCGAAAACAATTCCGAAGGAATGGAGGATCGAGGCGTGAGTGAGGTCTGATTAATTAAAAAAGATGTCGAATGTCGACTTAACGAGAGTTGTTGTCTTATCTCGGAAACGCAAACAGAGACGGGACAATCTAATTTCTCGATTTATTTCAGGTGGAATTTAGTTCGATAACGGATGCACTTCACGAATCGACAAATATATTATAGATAAACTAACGTTCACAATTAAACGTTGGACGGGCGAGAAGAGGGGAAGTGGTTTCATTGCCAGTTCCAATGCATCCCGTGCGCCAAATGCGCCGGATAAGATACGACTCGGCCGCGGCGCGAATAAATACCGTTACGAGCTGAAATACACTGAAAGAATGAAATTTAAACCAATGCCTTGAGTTAGGTAACATTTTATAATTTTTTACTGCTATTGTGTGTCGAAATTTATTGCTTTAACATATAAAACAGTATATTATTTTAACTCTATATTGGTTTAGTTAAATTAACGATATATTGAATAGGAGCAGTGGCAACCTACATATGAATAGTTTAACTCAAATTGAACATAATATTTGACATTATACGAATTTAACAATGCAACAAGCTTCTAATGGGCAATATTTTTACATTCAAGTTTCAAATCTTACAGCAGCAAGCTCTCTCTCTCTCTTCGAACGGTACTTTACCGTTAAATATTAGAGGATTAAATTTAAACTAATATAAAGGTATGATAAAGCTCTGAACAAAGAATAAATAACGTAAATAGTGGGCTATGAGAGCCGACGCAAGATCTAATGTGCGGAGATATTATATTTAGAAATACTTAGTCAGTACATATTAAAACTTTAAAGTAATTATTCAAACGTTTCAGCCCTAAATCGGGCCCTCTTCAGTGATATTAGTCGAAAGCACGTTTGAATAATTACTTTAAAGATTTAATGTACTGACTAAGTATTTCTAAAATATAATATCTCCGTACATTAGATCTTGCGTCGGCTCTCATATATATAGCCCACTATTTACGTTATTTATTAAACTAATATGTTGATTAAATACATTTTGTTATTTTTAACTGTCATGCGTATCGAAACACAAAGCAGTTATTTTAACTCCATTGGTTTAGTTAAATTAGCGACATATATCGAGTAGGAGCAGTAGTGACCTACAGGAATAATTAAAAATGAGTCAAATTGAGTGTAATTTGATATTGTATACAAATTTTACAATGTACTAGATCACACCGCGCTATTTTATAATCCATTTTAGAGTCGTTTGCATTTACCTAGATTTTAAAATTGACTCGTAAACATGTTTACGACTCTCCGCGTATCTTGACAAATTGTTCCCGGAAGAATAAATTTTTAGACGAAACTTTTGCGAAGATTAATAACTCCGAACCCCGCGGTTTGTTTCCGTTTTGATGCGTTCGTTTACATGCGCGTCTCCCGTGACGCCAAGGCTCAGGGAAATCCGCTCGCGGAAACTTGATAAACGTGCTATCACGCGATACCGCGACGGCCTCCGTGCTGACGGCCTGGGTTCGGCCACGTCGTTAGTTATAGACCGTAATTGAGACGATTGAGGCGTAGAATATGGAGCAGATCCTCTAACGTGGCTAATATAATATTCAATAACCGAGTGTGCTCAAGGGTAACACTTGACACATATCTGACCGCGCGTCCCCGTATACGCGGAGTTATTACCCGTCGCATGATCGGTTAATGATGCCGCGATCAATCTGTGACACAAATATCCGTTTATATCGTCTGGCCGGCTGCCCTTCCACGCGCGGCAAAAGCGGAGCAAAATCGGGCTTAGATACGTGCAATGCGTGTATGTACAAACGCGTACCGGTCCCGTGACGCATATTGTTTCGTTCTAGAAGCTGAAAACGAACAATGCGCGGCTGTTGAAACGGAACGTTGACGATTGTTGCGACCAGGCGCGAAGATAATGAGCTATTTTTATCTATACTTGTTATTCGCCCGGCGAGATGTTTACAATACAAGTTTTGAAGTTTAATCGGCCAATTTTTAAGAAGTTTCTTCTCCTCGCTTTTATCGTTACGTTAGGAATGCTATATTAGAGAAAATTTAAAAATATCTTATTGGAAGTTGAGTATATAATTATATATGTATAGTATACGTATATGATATAATAATAGTACATGACTTTTTTTGTTGGATTCAACCTTAGCGTTGAAGCCTAAACAATCCATATTGTTATCGAAACATGGCGCGACGGAAATGTTTTTCGGGGATTCTTGACGTTGGGATTCGAAAAATTAAAACGCAATAAGAATGTGAGATGATTAAAATTAAGAAAAAACGAGAAATCAGTTTCGAAATAATATGCAATATGAATATATAAGCATATTTGAACTGAATGTGTGCATAAGCATTTTTACAACTAGCAATATTAAAATTTTATAGTATAATTTTTTAGTTGTCGTATTTTTTCCCAACAAGTTTTAGCGAGAGTTTTAGTCGACATAACGCGGCAAGTAAATGTTCAATAACTCTCCTGTCCATAATAAGCGTTTTCCTCGTTAATGAAATATCCCTCAACATTCATGAAAAAAGCATTGGGCACTCGATACATATACCGCTCACGTTTCGCACGAGCTAACTTCATTAAATTCGCACGATCGCCTTTCGCCTGGGCGCGGCTTTGTTTTGGACGGCGTCGTATTCAATACCCCGAATCAAATAACATTTTGCTATTTTTAACTATCATATGTGCCAAAATTATCTTAATTCATTATTTTAACTCCATTGATTTAAATTAACGTTGTTTTAGTTAAATTAATGATTGAGTAGAAGCAGTGGCGATTTGTATAGGAACTAATGATTAAAAAAATGACTCAAAAATAGAGTATAATAATTTGACACTATAACTTTAATAGTGTAATGCTCCAGGTTTGATCGGTCGGCAGAAATTGCATCAATTTTGATTTCTCTCTCTCTCTCTCTCTCTCTCTCTCTCTCTCTCTCTCTCTCTCTCTCTCTCTCTGTACTAATTACATGTAGAGCTTTCGCAGCCTTCGCGGACAAGAGGCGGAGAAGCGGTTCGCGATTGGATTGCTCCTCCACTTCTCCCACGTCCTGCGAAGGGTTGTCTTGTCTATGTCGTGCTTCGGAGTGCTTCGACGAGGCCGTGTCCCTGAGGCAGTGCTCCGAGCACGCATGCTCCAGCCCCGCGCGCATTTTATATTCATGTATATTTAGCCGCTGGCCGAGGGTTGTGTACGGTCTGACGTGGCCGACATCGACATCGCCGGAGAACTCTCCCCGTTCGTATAGCGTGTGCCGCCGCATATGCCGCGTACGCCCGCCCGTTGCGCGCGGTCGCACGCGTTCACGCAAGAATTTAACGCGTAAGCCTACTGGCTCTCGCTCTCGCGGGAGCGAGCGCGAAAGCGAAATTCGCAAAGGCGACCGATTTAAAATCCAATTTACGCTACTTGCGCTACGCTATTATTGTATCCCGCTGCATATTGAGAACGCGCGCAACTCATCTCCATCCCGCTCCACGCTCTGCCTTCATTTTGCAATTCATTCGTCTGTTAGGACTGTCCCGTTATAAGAGCGAATGACTGACCGCCGATTTCATTATTCCGCGCCTCTTTCTCTCTTTCTCGACCGCGGTTGCATTGAATCGGTCAGATTATGAAATTAGCGGGAAACACAATTATTGCGACTGCATACATTACGGTTCTATATTACAATTCTGTTCATTTTTATATAAGTATGAATATAAGTTACGTATGAAATTGTGTTGCGCCGCAATTAAATGCTGTACGTATATTTTTACACGCGCGTGAGGTGTCCCTGATGTGGCAAGCAAAGTCCCTCAAGCATTTAATATAAACATTACATTGTGCACAGACATTGTTATATATTTAGAAAATCGATAAACACATTTAGGATAAATGTCAAGACCAATTCTCGCGCCACGATGGGGTTGGCTGATGCAGAAGCATTTCAATGCGAATGTAATATATCGAGTGCGCGAATTATTGAATGTGAGGAGTAACGCGTATAGCTGGGTCCGTCGTTTCTTATATATTTCCCTTGCATACACGTGCGTCAAGTATATCTAGTTTTTTCTTCTCTTTACAGCGCGCAGAAAACATCTCAGTTTCGTCTCAGGTGTCATTAATATGCTACCGAGAAACCCCGCTGGAGCGAGGAGGACCGCGTGGACGGAATTGCGACGTAATATTTCACCGAGATGAGGTCCGTTCTCTTCTGTCGGAGAACAGTCCTCTCTGGGCATTACGCTCTCCGTCGGAGTCGTAGACCTGAAGAAACCCTCGCGTGTGTGTGTGTGTATTAATAGACACCGACAGAGAGAACGGTATTGAGGCATATCAACATCGTAATTCACAACGTGGGCGTCGCGAGAGTCTCCGTTCGTTGCACCACCTCTTTTCGTGCGCTAACATCGCTCGTTCCTCTCCGCGTTCCGGGGCGACTTCGACCAAACAATATCGAACGGAACGATTTCGAGGTGAACCCCGTCTTCGCGCGGCGACGGTCACTCGCGAAAGCTATCCACGTCGAAGAACGGAGAAATGTTTATAATCACTTTCTTTTTTTACAGTAATGTGCAGTAATGTCGGTGTTGCGGTAGAAATTGCAGCGTAGTTTGAAATCAGTACGCGACGAGGTGACAATCGGGAAATTGCTGATGCTGAAAGCTAAATAGCTGTTATTTTGTAACGAATGGATAGAACGGAAAGAGTTTTAAACACTACGCTGCAAAAGAAATCTGTCATTTTTTTTTCAGCATGTAAGTGCAAAGAAGTGCGTACATTACATTTGTGAATATGTAAAAATAATAAACACTGTAGAAAAGCCAGAAACTTAGCGATGTGTTTCGAGGATCTTGGCCATTTTTATATGAAAAAGAGATTTTTCTGGAATTCTTCAAAAGTTATCAATGCTATAATTTACACTTATTAACGTTGGAAAATGTATTACATATATAGTTTTAAAAGCGTGTCAATTATTGCAGATAATGTCATTTTGGAAACATACGTCGCTACACCGTGAAACCGGTCGAATTATTTATTACATTGGTCCTCTTTCTATAATATTTATTTCTGCAAGTTGATATATCCTGCAAGTTGACGTATATCCTCTTCGCACTATGTTCTAATAAAAAATGACAGATCTCTTCTGAACAGCGTAGTGTTTAATTCATTTCATTCTGACCATTATTATAAAATAACAGCTATTTAGTTTCAGGAATTTCCCGATTGCCATCCTGTACGATTCAACTATTCAACATAATCATTTTACAAATTTTAACGGTTTGAGATTCGCGGACACTTCTACCTCGCAATTTTCGGCCCCGGTGTACGACCAACTTTCAGACTCCTTCGTCAGTCGATGTAGCTCAATTGCTGCGTTCCGAAACTGAACGTAGTATTGTAAAGTATCGAAAATCTATAGTTCGCGTTGCATATACTATACATTTTCAGTACTATCGGTAGTCGGTACATTTCGGGACACACCCAATATTGGCGTCGGATCACCGTATCCGAATAACGAGAAGTCAGAACCGGAAGTTAGCCCTGTCGCACAGCTGAAAGTACTGACAGCGTTGAAATTATTGAATATTACAATACTGAAAATCTATAGTTCACATCGCGTATGCCAGTAGATTTTCAATACTGCCGGTACATTTCGGGACACACCCACAGTATCGTCGTCTCCGACCGACGCAAAAGTCGGATGTTGTTTGCGGTGCAGATGGAGTGTACGCCATATAAAATTTTCAAAACTAGAATTTATCGGCCCGGACATTTAGCTTGCAGCCTCGGACACATAAAAACGCGAATAAGTTAGCAAATAGTTGTAACGATAAATAAATAATTATTTTACATCTCGTTTTTAAAAGTACGTAGAATAAAATGAATAAAGTAAACGTGTTTTTAATTTAAAAGAAGTTTTATTATTAAGTATACCTATCTACCTTACTGTACGTGCTATCGTCAGTGGTATTTTGAAAATATCAATAAAATAACAAATATATTAAAGAACCGAATTAGCAAGAAAAAGTTTTCTTTCTCATGGTTTTACTTTTACACATTAACATAACGTAAATCAGTCTTGAAATCTAAGGTAGGTAAACATTTTAATCGAGACTTTGATAAATAATCTTTTACGGCAAGCATAAAATCATATACCTCAAATTATCATCTTAAACCGCACACTAATGTTACAATTTGTAACTTACAAACTGTGATTAAAGATAAAAAGCAAAATATTCAGGAATTTTCAAAAACTCTGGACATTCATAAAAAGGAGAACGGATAGCGGCCTAGTTGCAGGGCCGAAAACGAAAAGGATGTACGTATATACAGTCGAGTCGTGACGGAAGAGACACGAGTTTCAGGTGCGACTGCGACGCAAATTTTGTTATTCGCGTTCGACCGAGATTCGATTATAGTCCTCCGTTCTGTCGGGAATCGAAAACGGAGAAGGATCGCACAACGCGTAATGCGAGTACGCGGTTTGTGCGGGCCGAATCGTCGATCGCGGCACATAGGCTCGCCATGACACCATCCGCCACCCGAAGTGCAGCGTCGTCGTCGTGTCGCGGTCGTGTCGCCTTGCGTTGCGTTGCGTTGCGTTGCGTTGCGTCGCGTTGCGTCGCGTTGGATGTGGAGGTGCACGCACAGGGTCGTAGCGTTCGGGCGACGCGACGCGTTCGCGCCGCGCGGCCATCGATCATCGATGAGCGAACGTGACGGACGCTCACACGCGCCACGAGAGATGAATAATAATCACGAGTAACCGAGACAAGTTTACCTTTGTCATATAAGTGGGAGGAGAAGCGAGGAGATCGAGATGGAGTGAAATATACGCCCGGAGGATTCTTGACTATGATAATAAACGCCCACACGTAGCGCTTAGGTATTATAGCATCAATTGTAACAATAGATGCTAGGAGCGTAAACTTCCTTCGCGGCTTTATTTTATTAAAATTCCAAAAGCCAGCCGTCGCTGTTAAATAATGCCCGCTACGTTCCGCCACGATCGGTTTTAACAGAGTAGATATGAAAAAAGAAACACGCGATGTGTGTGCGCATACATTAGCTTAGCACTTAGCAGGTCGATAGGTGATAATTCAGTTTTTTATAATAAAATTATAAATTAATTATAACTGTAAATTAAATTATAATTATATGTAAATATAAGATTATATATAATCAACAAATTAAAAAATTTTATAATAAAATAAAACGTTAAAATTATAATAAAGATTCCATTTCAATTGCCTTTTCTCGCGAATTCTCCTCATAATTAACTCATCCCAAACACAAAGCAGTCACCGCGCCTCGTCCCGGGGAAAAGGTACGGCCCTGGCGGGGCGGTTGCGCGCGCATCGCGAGTGTATGCCGCGCAACAACAAAAATACATTGTCCGGTGCACATTTGACGGCGAACAGTCGACGCGCGAGCATCCCGGTCCCGTGCGATTCGGGTCGTTGACGTACGGAGGAGAGGCGAAAGAGAGAAGGGAGGCGAGTCAGGCGAGTCGCAGACGAAGACAGGAACGGAAAACGGGCGGCGCGCCAGCGTATTTTCCACTTCCTCGTGCGGCAGCGAGAAGCCAGCGTATATATAAATTCCTATTTCTCTCTCGCGCGCGTGCAAACGTCGCGGATTCAGTGATTCACGAATCTCGTCGGTACATTATTAGTGAGAGTGTCGAAAATGGTGTCCGGCGGCATGACTTGCGTCAAGTACCTGCTGTTCCTCTTCAACCTGATATTCGCGGTGAGTAACGGCCGCGGAGAGACGGCTCTAACGGTGCGCACATAGGCCGCGATTGGGACTCTCCGGGACGCGAAGAAGGAGAACGATATACATTGACACCGCGACGCGGACGCTCGCCCCGCGCGTTCCGCTATTCTCGGCGTCGCGCGCTGGGCGGGCGCGGGCGCTTTGTTATATATCGGTCAGGCCTCCGGAGCGGAGCATCTGGGGATCGACAATCTCGACCCGACACGCTTCGCCTGCCCGACATCAAAGTTCGGCGTCACGTCGCCGAACCGGCTGCTCCCCGCCGGGCGCGCCGTTCGCGTGTTCGCGTGCTGCCGAACGATGAATCATCCGGCGCCGCGCGGCCGCTTCCCGTAAGAATTAATATATACGGGACGTAGAGCAACTTCTGTTGCGAGTCGCGAGTCGCGAGTCGCGTTTCCTCGAAGACGCGCCCGGCTTAATTGGACGTCGGGATAACTCGGGTTGACGACGACGACGGGGTTGGTCTCTCTCCGCGTCTCCACGAATTTGACGATTTTAAAATAGACGAAATTATAGAATATTGTCTATAGAATGGAATAAATATTCTTCATGAATCAATAAGTGTGGATATTAATTGATTTTATTATTTTTTAATCAGATTCGGACGCAAATAGGTGCATTTACCTTATTTCCAACGAGCTTGCCCCGTTCTTTGCTTCGATCGTGGATTCGAGCGACGGACACGGGCAGATTCTCAGATTATTTCGTTATCGGATCGTAATATCCGAATGCTAGATGGTCGTCGATTTTATTGTTAACGCGCGTCGCGCGCGTTTCTTAACGGTTACGTCGACACGAGGCAATCTTGGGGCGCGCGCGCGTATCGGATCGATATTACGCACGGCTCGATGGCGAGGAGGCTCTCCGACTCTCCTCTCGGGATCCTTTCTGTCCGTCACTCCGTTAGGTTTTTTTAGAAAAATTCTCCACCAATATTGAGAGACGCGCGGCGCGCGTATCTCCGTCCAATGTCTCGACAATCTAATGACAATAACAAATCGAATCGATATTGCGTGGCGTGACCGAAACCGTGTAGCGCGTTTCTGAATAAATGATGTAAATACGGAGGGTATTCATTTCGAGGGAAACTTTGTGGTGTGCTTATGCTCCAGAACCTCGGGAGCGTAAGCGTTATGGATGAAGCGATCGATACCCCGCCCCCACCCTTTTTTCACGTTTAACGTAATCTAGAGTTCACTCGTTCAACATAGTCGCGCTCGTGTGTGTGTGTGTGTGGGCGCGCGCGCGACACCATTACGTATAAAACTTGTAATATGTGTAAAATCGCGTAAAAAATTCAAGGCCGCAATTCCAGATACGGCGCAATTGAATCTATCCAACAAAGTATCTTCCTTTATCTAATGACATTTTTATCCAATCAACTTTCTTTCATCTAACGGCATTAATGTATAAGCCAGAGTTATATCTTCCGCAGGAATGCAAAGAAAGGAAGAAAAATAGCGATTGTCCAACTGAAAGAGATATATCGGATACCGGCAAACGTGATACAAAATTCACTCGGATTAGGACCGGTTTTTATCACCCTCGCGATGATTGTGACAACGGGAAGGCGTTAATCACGTTGACACGGAAGACGGAAGAGTTTATTTAAAGACACCTGGGCGCCGATACAGAACTAACCGAAAGCCATCGCGCGGGTCAAGTTCCAGGAGACTCCGCGCGCACATAAAGCACCGTCGTCGCCCGTGCGGACGGACGCGGACGGTCGGAAGGATCTAGGACACAAAAACAACCCAGGCAAAGGACGGCAGGGCGGGGGTGTCCGTCGCGCGTCCCTTATTGTAACGCTTAATGATCCGTCCAGCGTGAAATGCCAGCGCAGCGACCACACAGTTTGTACGCGATGCGTGCCGGAGGAAGTATACGGAGAGCTCCGACGGCCGTGGCTTTGTTCCCCGCGATAATCCAATTTCGGTTTCCTCTTCTAGCCAGGGGACGCCGCGCCGCGTTCCTCACCTTTCCATCGAACATGTATATATGCATTCGACACATCCTCGAACCCTATGGAATTTCTAACTCCAGGTAGAATCCGACACCCGAGCTGAATGACGAAGGAATTAATTTACGAGGAGCAGTTCTCTTTCAACGACATCCTTTTGCGAAAAGACGGGGCATAGACTTTAAATCTTTCACAGGGGAGACGGCGTGTACGCGGGGTCGCGTTCTACAATTCGCTTTCTAGGACAGCCCAGATCGTATGGATCGTCGCGCGTTGGGCGCGTCCTCGTTGCTGAAACTTTTCAATAGATTCGTACATAAAGTTCGCCGTGGTAGAGTCACCTGTTAGCGTACGGCGTACGGCTCGCCGACGGGCCGTCCGTCCAGGCGTCGCTCGAGGGCGAGCGAATCGACCGGTCTCGTCGGTCGGGTTCGGTTTCGCTGCCTCGAAGGCCTACTACGTATAGGTGAGCCGTAGGTGAAAGACACGTAGGTAACCACATAGGCAAGGGAGAGAGGTCTATAATCTTCGTTGGGGACGGCGACGGAGCGACGTAGCCTTCCTACGACGCGATGTCTGGCGGTCTCTCTCTCTCTCTCTCTTTCTCGCGTGCCTTTTTTTCTTTCTCCCCTCGGCCGCGTAGAACGTCGGCAGCCGTGCGTTGGAGAGATGTCTTTATTTAGACAGATCTAGCAACGGTAATGGGCGCCGCCGACCAATTCCTCTTGGGTTTCGGTAGAGCCCGATCTTTTCTGCAACGACGCGAGAAAGCGCTCCGGAATTTCCGGAAAGTTACGCCCCTGGGTTTGTGTCGACAGCTCGGAATATAATTAAATGATAAACGAGCTCGACTGCACGATGTCCTTTTCCGCGCACGTAGGTGTCATCTTATCTGTAACGTGATAAAGAATCATCGAACTTAGAAGGCCCGACTTGTGCAAACCGGTCTCTCCTACGCCAAAAACTTTTGCACGGAGTGTTGTTGATACTCCTGATTGCTGGTCGACCGCGCTTTTTCCTCGGCGGTTTCTTCGACGCAAAGTTGACGAAAAAGCGTTGTAAATGTTACCTTTCTAATTATCATACAACAATGAATTTCTTACGCTAGGAGTTTCTCGGTAAAGCCGCCGCTTTCGTAATCTACCCGCGAGAGACCGTTCCCGCGCGGTTATCTCGCGCTGAAAGTGACTCGGCGTAATTATAACAGTTTTATGCGCTTCCCGTTGGCAAACAATGCGGCTCTTACGCGATCGTGCTTTCCACTTAGAGCTGTTAGCACGGAAGAAAAGTATTGAATGTCTGTCCTAATAACTCCCAAGTGTCGGTCGCTTCTCATCTCTGAACATTGCAGGAAGCAGAAAAATGTTTTTCCAGCAATACCGAGTTTAACGAGCGCACTAAAGTTTTCGTTAATTATGTATTTACGAAATAATATGGGCAGGTATATGTTTCTCAAATATCGTATCGTCGGTGTTGTAACGATGTAATAATTCTAATTAAAGATTTCACTTCGTGGAAGCGCGTTTTGTGAAAGTAAGCGCTAATTTAATAGCACGCCAAAAAAAAGATACAATTTAAATTCGTAATGCACGTATAAGAAACGTATAAGAAACTGGAATAAAAAATAAAACATGTTTTTCGTAACTTTTTAAAAATTAGTTTTTTCGCTAAATTTTCCTTTCTCCGATTTAAAAATGACATATATAAATGCAAATTGTAAGTTTTTATTTGAAGAGAATATCATAATTTTTGATAAAACGCGAAATCATAAAAATATAGAACTACTTGTAATAATGCGTAACAAATAACTTTGGAACAATAGCTAAATGAATATTTATCTTACAAGATAATATGAATACATAATTAATTATGAATAAAATAATAAAAAGACTAACGGTAAAAATATTTTATGTATTATTTCAGATCACCGGCATCGTATTTATTTCGGTGGGCGGAGTGATTATGGTTGTTTACAGCGGGTACAGCAACTTTCTGGATACTTGGTTCTTTGCAGCCCCGCTCTTAATGATAGTAGTCGGTATCGTAGTCTTCCTTGTATCATTCTTTGGATGCTGCGGAGCTGTAAAGGAGAATCATTGCATGATAATAACGGTATGGTTTTGAAAAGATTATTCTAAATAACTATATTAATTAAATTTACCTCTTTTTCCCATAACAATAAGTGAGATTTTGTCTCATCTTTTTAATAAATATCTTTTATTATTATATATGACGTAGCAAAAAAATTTTTTTAAAGTATAATTGAATCGAAAAGCCTGTATTTTGTACAAGAATTTGCTAGGGGCACTATGTCCTGTATCTTATACCTGTGCATTAATTTTGATCTATCTTAGTTCTCGGTCCTGCTGCTGATGATATTTGCTCTGGAATTGGGCGCCGGAATCACAGGTTACATGATGAGAGGAGAAGTTGCTAATATGTTGGAAAGCCGTCTGAACGGTACTTTGCGACAGTATGAGCTTAATCCGGATATTCGTCGTTCATGGGACATCATGCAGCATGATGTGAGTTCACTAAATGATTTGTACATAGATATACCATTACAACCGTACGTTTAGATCTTTATTCATTGTTGTAAAAAAGAATATTTTTGATATTATTGCGTAAAAAGAAAGTCCTTACTAGCTAGATAACTTAATTGTAAGCCGTTAATAGAATTCATATTTACCTGAAAATTAAAATATGATTTTAGTTACAATGCTGCGGTATGAATAGCCCTGCAGACTGGCCCCGTATTGGTTTCCGTGATAATACCGTTCCTGATTCCTGCTGCAAAGAGATTCCTGCTCAGAGCCGATGCGATTTGAATTCGATTCACGTGTACGGTGACGGCTGCATGTTGAAACTGACGTATGCTATAGAAAATAACGCTTTGATCCTGGGAGGAGTGGGCATAGGGATAGCCCTCATACAAGTAAGTTCTAATTCGAAATGTCATTTTTACATTATATTGAAGCTGTATTAAAATACTTGTGATTTAGAGATTCGAGCAACTATCGTATACATTGATAAAAGAGAAAAAAATGTATTGCAATGTTATATATATTTCTATAAATAACATTAAATACATAATATTCCGATGTACATACTAGTTAGTAACAGTAACGAATAAAGGATAAAGCTTAGCTATCCGGAAAAATTGTAAAAATACATTCTTCTCTTTTTTTCAGTTGATTGGAGTAGTCTTTGCGTGCTGTCTGGCTCGCTCAATTCGCCGCGAGTATGAGACTGTGTAAGCTGATAGACACAAATTTTCATTGCAACAAGCCTAAAATGCACTTGTATAAAACCTGATCTATTACACAAGCTGTCACTATTTTTTTCCCTTATTTCGTTACCATTAACCATGCACAATTATAAAAAAAATTTCTTTTATTGCTTCTATTCTTAACACATTGCAAAGATGCCGTTAATTATTTTTCGTCAAAGAGTGCGTGATAGGTCAAAAACGATTTAAAGATCAAAGAATGTCACTGCTATTTTGGTACCTGGGCCTTATCTATCAGGCATAAAATATCACACACGTATGTTTTGTATGTTTTTACAATAGGCTCTCGAACAACTTTGTATATTAATAATAACAGAGTATCTGTTACTCTCGGAGATCATACATTTTTTTAATAAATGTATATCTAATTTATTCCAGTGTCATTGTGATACTGTTATAGTTGAGCCACGATAACCATACATCGATAACAAAGTTATATAAAATATAAATCAAAATGCGCTAAAAGCTTATTTTTGTTTAATGTCTGCTTCACGTGAATAATTGTTTAGCTTATTAGCAAAAGTGTATTTTTGTCGTTTCTCTATATTTTTGCTTCATAATATTTTGCATGATGTAGTGCATATTGATATTGTTGTCGAGGCTCTGCTATAATATTCAGCAGTATCATCTTCAAGTTTTAAGAGCATTCATATCTCTTAAGACTTCATTTTGCTTTCGAATCGATACATACTCTATACTCTTATGAGAGTATATTCAAGTATGTTTCTAGAAAAACATAGAGAGAAGCACATTACATATACACGCAGCACACAAATAAGTAATCGTAAATATTAAATGTATGAATTTTTTTAATTATATTTATATATTATTATTATGTGTTTATATATATATATATATATATATATATATATATATATATATAGTTCAATATTTCAAGAATCACAAAGCATTCTGAAAAATGTGCGTGGATACATCTGTTCTAACAAATAAGATTTATTATGTGAGAAAAGCAAGTAATTTAAATAGCTCAAGATGCAAAATGAAGTACTAAGATACATGAATAGTCTTCTCAGCATTAACCCAATGGTGTATGATAAAGGGCATTTCCTTTATTGCATGTTATATAATCCACTCAAAGAGAAAATTATACTTTAACCAGTTAATAGGATATACTATATTTGTGAACTGCAAAGAAACTGTGATTGAAAGTAATATGTGTCAATGCGCAATTTGTTTTTTTCTTTTGGTATTTACTTTTGTAACTAAATGGTACTCTTCAGATTAATGAAAAATTTTCGTATTTAAGATTAATTGAAAGACACACAAAGAGAAGTGTTAGCCTCAATTTGCAATTGCATGTTAACTATCACGTATATGTTGCCGCGCGCGTGCTGTGCGTTTAATATAAACAAGAAACACACTATATACCTAACATTAAGATATTTTATTGTTTACCACAATGTAAAGTTTACATAGTGTTACAATCATGAAAAATGTCTTGCGAGATGTATAAGTGTATAGAAATAGATGAAACGTAATAGTTGTTCATGTTATATATGAAAAATATAGTAAAGCGTGATGCATAACAAAATTATTTCAACAAGATGACTCAGTTAAATAGCAATAGAATTGCTTCAACTTGATATTATAAAGTGTCGTTTCAAGTCCAGTGTTGGCAATAATACTTGTTATTGAAATATACATTTTAATAGTAATTCACACAGAAACTGTGAAGTGTTATCTTTTGTTTTTTGTTGTTTGTACTATATATATATATATATATATATATATATATATATATACACAAAATTATATTGCTTAATATGCCGTAAAACTAGATGTTTTTTTTTCTAATATTTTATGTTCATACCTAGTGATTTAATATTTTTACTTACAGCGAAACCACAGCACACTGATCTGCCATCAATTAGGAGGCATTTTTCATAATATTGTTCATCATACATTGATTAATAAATACTTGTAGATTCATTACGACCGTAATCATTCTTATTGTGCTTATAAATATATACTCAAAGAGGAATGATGTCACAAGTATTTAATGTACAGCGATACCTTAAGTTAGCGATGTTTTGGTATATATGTATGTAATTAAACGTGTGAAATTACATACTTTTAAAGAGAATGCAAACTAGCATCTCTCTCTTCGTTTCGCTTTTTCTTATAAAATGAAAAAAAAAAAAGAAACTGAATAGCAATATGCATTGAATATTAACATATCCTGTTATAAATTTAACTGCCAATATCTGCCAAAAATATATGTCACATGCAATATAAAAGCAAAAAGGAAAGAGATAACAACTAGTCGAAAATGTATACGATCTCGTTTACAGAGATTACCAACGGAACGTTGATCAATTTTGGCACACGCATATGACAGGTGCCTGTTAAATTATGTGCCATGATGTAACGTCTGCTCTATTTTTTCATGTGATACGTTTATACGAAATTTGGTAATCTTTTGCGAATTATATATGTAATCTGTATCAATGTAGGAAATAGCATTCATTGTAGCCATCATTCCTCTTAGTTTTTTGCCGGATTTAAACGAAAGACAAAAAAAGAATTTCTGCATAATCTTCCTCGGAGTGCAGAATGGACAAATTGCGTAACGGTTAATTGCAAAGCAAACCTGTGTTCTGATAATTTAATATTACCATAAAATAGTATGTATTATATTTGAGTACATGCAGTCTTGGCATCTGTTTTTAATGCCTCCTCATCTATTTCTCTCTCGACAAAAAAAAATACAGTCTCTAATACTTATAATATATACGATGTTGTAGTAATCTTGTATTAAATTTATAATGATTTTCTGTGTTCTACGAACAAAAAAAAAGAAGGCAGTGTACTCTTATTCGTAATCGACGGTGCCCCGTGAAATATATATACGTATGCGTGTATATATAGTGTCATTATGTAATATCAGATGTACACAAAAATTCTGTACACTATTGTACCAATGATGTAACAAAATTAGCGCATCTTAACATCTAGCTCGATTTAAATGGAGTATCAAATGTGGAAGCTAGCTCTATTCTGTCAATAATTTAGCTTGTAATGCCAGTGAACTCTGATATTGATTCTCTTGCGCTTCATTGTATTATAATGCTATTGACAGTCTATCGCTGCAAAAACATTTGTGCATGTTTAGCGCTAAGTTCATTCATATTTGGGACCAAAGCAAAAGGATTAACATTATTTTTTACCGAGTAACAAGTTATTTCTGAAAAGAAATAAATGCTTCAGAACAATTATGTGATACATTAAAATTATGAATAGAACTTTTCTTGAACCTTTATTCATAGGATTCCATTTTCCAGTGTTCAGAAAAAGTTTTCGATATAATATTGGAAAAGGAATTAAATGAGAATGAATATAAAACTACTTATTCATTTTTGCTTCCATTCAAAGGAGAAATATTTTTTGTAAATGCAACTTAAAATTGGATGCCAATTGGATGCCATTGAATAACATTATGTGCGTTTAAGTACACCGAAAATGTACAGTATTCTTTTTAGATTTATACGTAACAAATGAAAGGGGAAAAAAGTTAGAAATTTCACTGCGTCTTGTCGATTTCACGAATTCAAGTACCACGATTCAAAATGAATTATGTAAGTTTCTGTAGTCTTGTGTATACAAATGCATGGAAATTTATAACATTCCTTTTAGACATATATACCGAACGTTATTAGAACGTGTATATGTCTGAAAAAATGGAGAACGTATTTATTGCAAATAATTTATATGTAAGAACAAAGAGTATTGATATATTTACTATTTTACAATAATGTTGAAATAATTTAAATTTATCATCGGGACACACACACAGACACACGTACACAGTGGCAAATGCACAAGATCTCAGAAATAAACATGAACGTCCGTAGGATAAACCATAATCGCAGGAACATAGAAATAATAGCTATGAGATATTAAAGTGTGCCTAACATAATAACGTTTATGTTATAAGTTAATAGAGATTAGAAAGCATTTCAATGATATTAATCTATCAATCATGCGTAATGTAGCTTTGAAACTAGCACTTGTCCAAAACGTTTGCTCCTTTTGATTATATAAAATCATCTGTTTTGTCAGAGATTTTAATTGAAAATTTTAGACTCTGTATGTATTAATTGTACCAGGCAACGCAAAAGACTGACGAAGATTATTGTAATCAGTATTAACTAACATTGGTATTTTACATACAATATATACATATTATAGATATTATATATATACATTTACACACACACAAACAAACACACGCAAACACAAACACACACATATATACACACACACGCATATACGCAAATGACTTTGTACTAAATTCTATTTTGGCTGCTTATGTTACTTTTATTATAAACGTAAATTATAAGTCAGTATCGTTAAAGTGATACAAATGTAATATCGTTATTACAATATAACTAATTTACGGCATTTTAGGAGCCAACATGTCCTTAGCACATCATATTCATCTAGCTTTTATGTATACTAATAAATTTAATGACACTAACAAGTAGTGTTTTCAATCAAAATCCTTCCCATTTTTCTGAACCTTTACAAATTTGATCTAAATTTAAACTAAATCGTGTAGAATATCTAGTTAAAAAGATTGTTTTTAAGAAAATATAAGGAAAGGTAACAATAACAACTATTGAAAAGACCAGCATATAATAAATTGTATTTCGTTCGTTATATTATTAGTTAAAAGATTGTTTACCAATATATAAGACTGACCTGCGTACATTTGCTTTTTTGTTTTTGATATTAATACCTTTTATATGCGCAAATAAAAACAAAAGAGTCTTCATGGATTAACGGACATTTGCGGCATATTATAATTTTAGATTATCAAAACCGTATGGCATAAATGTCACAATGAGTTTATCTTTGTTTTTCATCCTTTTTCTTTACAAGAGACTTTAATGCGCTTCAATTTTCAGATTGGTTTTAAAAGAGCTGCGAGATCCATTGTTTTGTTAATATTCTGATAATTTTCAAATGCACCTGGACATGTACATGTGTTACCTTATGTATAACGATCTATTTACAATCCCGAGACGGGATTAAGACCTATCTTTTAATTCATAAAGATAAAAACTGCATACTGGCTTACAAAATATAAGAAGCCAAAGTTCGTCGACTAAATTAAGGTCCAAGAATATTCAATTTTTTGTCATTAGTAGGAACTCACGCGATTCGCATATTCCGCACATGCATTTCAAGCAATATTTACATTCCTCGAATTTCGTGGCGAAAAGGATGTAAAGTGTCCACTTTACACAATAAACTGTACAATATCAGTGTTCGTTAAGCAAGCTTCTCTCTCCTTCGCTTTCTTTTCTTTCTTTTTTTTTTAAATTAATTACTGTAATTACACTCACACTACCCGATATTTTTAAGCAACTATCTATATTTTAGAACAGATATGTACAAAGTGATTTTAATCACCTTGCTCGTCTAATTGTCACATGATATAAAAAACTAATTTAAACTATGAGAAATTATTTAGGAGATCTACACGTATACCTGACACATTGAAGATAATGAAAAAGTGTTTTCAGCATGCTCGGATTTTAGATTTCGAGTGTGCAACGAAATCGATATGCAAGTATCTCTTCAGATACAATAAAATATGAAAAGTTTAAGAACGCGGTGGATTGCACCAACATTGGTTAGCGCTAAAAAAAAAAAAAAAAAAAAAAAAAAATGCTAGCCAGAATTAGTGAACCAGGATTATATATTGGTGCAATCACTAGGTAAAACATCAATTTACGCATACATGTGTAGTTTAGACAGAATATAAATCCAGGTCACAGAATGACAAATTTCTTAAATGTACTATCATTTAAGTATACAGTAAATAATATTTATTTACAGTTACAATATATATTTTTGCGGGTGGGCCCAGACAATTTAATTATGTCTGCTAGCGCAAGCATGACGTCTGCTTCTCTCGCGTGCAGAACGTTATAATTACTGTATTATGAACACAAAATTGAATGCGGTAGTTTTTGCAGTAGGTAAATTATAGTTCCATGCTGTTAGCCTTACATCTTGAGTTAGGCGTCACATGTGCGAACATAATAATTTAAATTTAAGACAATTCAATATAAAAATATTGGAGTTTAATTACGGAAAAATGGGCCTCTACACTTACGTTTTATCGCATATAGATCTATTAATTACTTACAGTTTAGATTACCAATATTGTTCATGTTATCTCCTATTCTAAAAACATTAGCGGCATTGTGGGTGGTATTGTTTGTGAACAATACAATTCATTTAAATACTATCTCATTGTAACTTTTTAAGTGAAAAAACTCCTCTGTCTCGTTATGCCCTAGCACACAGTTCAAACACTTACACGCACATTCATCCGTCTTAGGCACATTACATACTCTACATAAAAGCACATCACAATCATGTTTGAGCTGATCTCAAACGGTCTTCGCTCGCTTCGTGTTTATTCGACCAACATGATCATAGATAAAGATGTGTACAGGCTACATATGAGACAAGTTGTATGAGAGCGGCAATGATCATAAGTTGGCATGAGACTAATAGGAGTTTAATACGAATTAAGAATATGCTCATGTAGCATAGCGTTTGGTCCAAAGCCGCGCTATGCGATCGTGTTCTTCTCTATTTTGTAGGTATTGCGTGGCTATACTACCTACCAGTGGATCAGCTGTAAGATAAAAAATTATGTGAGAGAAATTCACGTAATAATTATAATAATTATATAAAAGAAAATATACGGTATTCACAGAATGTTATCCCAAGAACGAGAAAGATACATATATCGTACATCAAATTTAAATAAATTATCACGAATAGTGCGCCTACCTGGATTGCAGTCTGTTAAAAGGGAACATATTGACAATAAGACTTTTGAAATTGTCAACGCGGGGGACCAATTGTCCTTTAATATGTCCAAGCAGATAACTCCTTGACTATTTATATTGCAATGATAGATGCGTGTTCGGAATGTAACCTGTAAAGTAAAACATTTGTGGAAATATAAGAGTTGCATAAAGCGTACGTCGCACTATCTAGCTAAATTAAATAAAATGACTGCAAACTTTATAAGAAAATTTTATAGATGCAAAGGATCGATGCAATATTTACCAGCCTCTTTGCAGATAATTATTTATCAACGAGTAAAAGGGGAGCTTTAAGAATACAACGTGATTAACAATATGTAAGTTAACGTTATAACGATCTTTAATTACTACGAAGATACATTATCGAAAGTTATTGATCCACTTATTTGAATTATTTATTGCGTAATGAATATTAATGTAACCGTCATTTATTTAAATTTTAAAACATACAGATATTTCAAGAGTCTCACATGGAAAGATATATCAATATTTCAAATAATACTTTTTATCTATTTTCTTCACTTTGACGTTATAATTCTGTGTGAGCGAGTATTGTCGCACGCAATATAAAATCGATGAAACCATCAAATCAACCTAACCTACCTTAGGGGGTTTAAAGGGATATTCCGGCGAGAAATGTATATCAAGAAAGAACACACCACCCTCGTAAACCGAACCCGGAGGACCCAATATGGTAGAAACCCATTCATACAAGTTATCACCTTTCGGTCCTGCGCTGTAAAATGAATTAACCAGCAATTAATTCCATTATCTACATTATCATTCTCGTGAGGTATCTAAATTTCATAATTCATATTATCGCGTAGCTGTAATTTCAAAATAATTGTTCCAAAAAGAAATATAAATGTGCGACAGCAATCGATATCATACCTGCAATTAGGAGGTGGGTCTAACGTAATTTCTGCCAATTCCTTTTGTATCCTGAATAAAAATATTGAAAGTATTTAGCGACCACACAAATTACTTTAATCTGCGTTGTTAACTTAACTACACGTAATTACCATATTGCGAAACAACTCAAACAAGTCTATTGCATTACCTCTTAGCGGACGTTCCTAAAGCTTTCGACATCTTTGGATTTGGCTTAGCTTCTTTACTGTCCGGTTTATTGTCTGCCAAGGAGGAACCGCGTCCTCGTCCAGTTCCGCTAGAGCCTGCTCCTGACGACATGACTCTGCGACAAAGCACACACGCGTATCGTTAATTACGCACAAACTTCCGAAGGACATAAACTTCAGAAGGACAAGTATTATAAAAGCACAAATAATTTCGGAGCGTAGGAATGAAAAAGTACGTGGGGTACACATCGCGTTTACGTCTCCGTTTAACCGTGATCGGTATTTGTGAGATGTTTCTACAGAAAGACACCGATTATTGACTCTACCAATGTTCCTGCGCTCGATGCATAAAACGCAGATCGCATCGCAGGAGAAAAAGAAGGCGACACTGGTAGAACGAGTCTTTCGTTCTCTTCGTGAAAACTAACGTCGCACGTGCAAAACCAATAGAGCGGAGCACAAACGGCTCTCGCCGGAATAAACAGAGATTACAGTTAACAATTCGAAGTCGGCGATTCTCGAGGCGGCTGAAAACGCGAATATACAAATTGATAAATGCACCGTGAATCAAAAACGCTTCCGGGAACGGTCCGTGTCTGTCTGTCTCTCTCTCTCCGTCTCTCTTTCTCTCCCGGTCACGCTTTCGGCATGCAGGGTGGCGACGTGTCGCGCAACAAAGACTCACGGTCGACATAAAACACACGATTTTCCGCCCCTCACCGTCAACCCAGCCCTCCCCGCCTGCGCGGGCAGAAACATAAACATCGCGCGTACTTGATCGTCGCCGGATAAGTGTCCCGTCGCTCTCCGGCGGACAATCTAGCGCGTCGGTGTATATTTTTAAAACGGCGTCGGTCTAGCCCGAGGAGGCCGGAGGGGAAACGAGAAACGCAGAAACGTCGGAGCCACGACGTGCGAACAATGTGCGGGCCGAGAGAAAGAGAGAGAGACGTACGTGACGATTCGGCTGGGGCGAAAAAGAAAGGGACGGAGAGACTCGTCTAACGTCATCGCGTTGTTGTCTCCTCCGGTCGGGCGACCCGAGGGGGGGCTCAACGCGCCCAAAATTGATTTCCCTTCACGGAACACGGACGAGCACGCGTTTTTCTCTCTCTCTCTCTCTCGCGCGCGCGCGCGCAGGGAAGACAAGAGGCGAGGACTCCGGCTCCGGCTCCGGCTCCGGCTCCGGCTCGACAGCGAGCGCCGGGTGTCTCGGGAACGACGTACATTCCCCGGCGTGTCGTCTACATGCCGCGTCTTTCCCTCTCCGTCTTCTAGCAGGGTCCCTTTTAGGACACACGCACACGCACAGTGCCCACTTCTGGCCGTTTCCTAACCCTCTCCTTCGATCTTTTTTGTCCCCTCCCCTCGCGATTCGCTCGCGAGTGTCGCGGGCCCGCGAGGAGGCCTGAGAAAAAAAGAGCGGTGCCGCGCCGATGCCGATGTGCGATGTACCTCGTGTCCGGTGTGCGTCCACGCCGTGTTTGCTGTCGTCTCGCGGCAAGCCTAGCTTCGCCTTCGCCGGGTCGCCGACGGCAGCGGGGGAAGGGCGGGGAAGGACCGGTCCGCCGCTTGAGAGACGCGAGACCCGCGAGACGGCGGCGCGGCGACGGTGTCGCCGGGATAATGGAGCCGCGCGGATCGGGGGCGGCGGGCGGGATGCACGCGGCAGCGGCTCCGGCTAGTCCGGCTCCGGCTCCGTTATTGTCCTCGAGTCGGGCGGGAGTACGCGGCGGGGGAGCCCGCGCGAGTAACGCGCCCTACGACGAGAGATCGCGCCGCTCTCGATTCGATGCAACAGCGGCACGCAGCACGCAGCACCGGCAGCACTCGCGAGGAGAGTCGCGAGGAACGCGCAGCGCGCGGCGCATCGGCGCGGCTCTGCCGCGCGGCCGCCCGACGGTTGACGGATCGTCGACGACGACGACGACGACGAGGGCAGCGGTGATGACGGTCGCGTATACGCGGCAACGCCGTGAAACGTTCGCGGTGGCGGAGGCAACGGATTTCGAATCGCCCTCGCGAATTGTCCTGTCCCGGAAGCCCAGCGCTTCTCAGGCCCACGTCCTCGTATCGCGAGTACCGCGACCATTCATCTCACTTTCATGTGCCGAAATCGCGATCGCGGCGTCCTTTTCCCGTCGGCGAGCGCCGAAACGTGCGCATCTCTGCCTCTCGCCGGATGTTGACTCTGTCGCCGCGACGCGGCGACGGCGGACGCTGACAAATCTGACAACGCGCTCTCTCGCGGGCGCTGTGATCGCTGATCCGGCGCCCGGCGCGCGCCCGGCACTACCGGCACTCACGGGGGCTACGGGCCACAGGGGGGTGGGGGGATCCTCCGCGACCGACCGCGGCCAGAAAATTCTCTAGCGCTCCGGGAGAGCGCGTAGTCGTCGATTCCCTTCCCTTTCTCTTCTTCCTCCTCCTCCCGCTCCCCTCGCTCCCGCCCATTTGTTTTATTTATATAAACTTTTGTGTCACGTCTCTCTCTCTCTCTCTCTCTCTCTCTCTCTCTCTCTCTCTCTCTCTCTCTCTCTCTCTCTCTCTCTCTCTCTCTCTCTCTCTCTCTCTCTCTCTCTCTCTCTCTCTCTCTCTCTCTCTCTCTCTCTCTCTCTCTCTCTCTCTCTCTCTCTCGGACGCGGCGCGTCGCGTATGTTATTTTCTGCGCGCATTGACGAATGAGGCACGGCGAAGTTTTGAAAAGAAATTGATGAATCTCTCTCTCTCTCTCTCTCTTTGCTTTCGTTAACGAATAACACTAACACGAAAGTAATTAAACTTTTTGATTAACTTAATTAGCGATGAATTCGACCAGCAGAATTGATCGCTGCAAAATTTCTTACCAGCGTGTTTTAATTCGTGCGAATTCTACGTAGAAATTTAAATTTAAATTTTAAATTGTTACATATATGTATTATTTTTCTCTGTAACAGAAAATCTCGAGAAGCATTCTCAAAAGATGGTAGATCCATTTTTCCAAATTTCAAATAAATAATTTAGATTAATCCTATTCTTTTCTTTCCAGGAGACATGAAAAATACCGTATACTACAAAAATTGAAAATGCCTTATAAATTAATAAGTGTTTTGCATTTTGCAAACGATATAAAATTTTTCTTGCGGACCTTGCAGTTAGCGAAAACTATAATGAACCTTTTCACTTATATATCTTGATATAAACGAATATCAGGTGAAGAGATTCGATATATTCGCCAAGATAAATATTCAAATACTCCGCATATTTTGCAGTGATTTCCGGGTATATCTACCTCTAATCGAGACCGAAAGAAGACACGCTCATCGATTCTGATGAATAATACCGGCGCAAGTCTAATTCCAACGGCCCATGTTTTGTCCGTCGTAACTATGACTACAACTTGCTAAGTTAAAAGAGAAGTGTCGGCGTCGGAGACGTACCTACTATTGCGGAGGAGACACTCGACGCAAGTGTGCGAACTCACGAGGTGACGTTTAAAAACAATCCAGACGAAATGAACTATAAGGATGACAGCGCTTGGGTGTTCGATTCCTTGATTGGATTTCTGCAAGGTCCCATTTGGTCATCACCTCTGCTGACTTTCATCGAGGAAAAGTCCCTCGGTTCGTATAGCCCCGTGTCGGAAATATTCTCTTTATATTGTATTTTCTCTCGACGGGGGGAGCTCGTCAGTTCTTCAACTAAATCTTTAATACGCGGTAAGAAAAAGAAAGATCGCGTAGCGTGTAGCTCGTAACGAAATCACATTCGTTTCTATCGATATCTTTTGGGATATATTCATAGATTTATTCTGCAACGAAAGCGGAAGCCTTTGTGAAATTGGAAAACTTTCTGCCGAGTGTTACGTGACAAGGCGCATTTCATACGTAATAACATAAATATATAAGTATATAAAGTTTTTCTAACATGTTTTGTAGTTTTTGAGGCCAACACCGAAGACTGCGAAGAGTATCGGAAAATATATCAGGAGTACAAAAACTTGGTCGACTTGCTGCTCGGGTGCTTTATGGAAGATATGGGTATCACACCGGAACAATTCGAGCACGCCTGCACCGTTAACCGAGACACAAAGATCCCGATACATTTTCAACAAGTATGACCGCTACACGCACATACGTACGCCCGCATATGCTGGCGAATTATGTTTCGTTTCATAAGATTAAAAAAGAAAAGAAAATTGAACATTTATAATACTTAGAGAGATTAATCCATGTAAAAATAAATGGTAAAGACAAAAATCACGCGGTACAATTTGCTTGTTAACAATTGAATTGCCGTCTTTCTCTCTTTGAAAATTTATACGTTTTGCCACATGTTTGATAGAATCTATTCGAACAAATATGGGCGGCGAATGAGTACGAGATATTCAAAAGGATGATGATACAAAAGAACCTGGAGCTCCAGCTGCAGGCGCTAAATATGATCGAACAAAAATACGGTCTCACACCTGCCTCCCTCGTGTACGAGACGGACGGTTTCCTCGACGACGAACTGGTCATGGAAGATTTGATACGGTACGTTATGTCATAAATATATTAATATACTAACCACTAACCACCATTGTACAAGAATTAAAACGTTAAAAATCAATGATTTTTGTGTCGGAGAAACAGGAATTATATATATTTTTCGTATGTGTATGCACAGCAAACGTGTTTTGGAAGATCAGAGTGAGGAGGAACCAGGCGTGTCCTCGGAAACAACGTTAATTGCTGAACACGAGCGTTTAGCTGCCGAATATCGCAATGAAAGAGCGTTATTGGAAGAAGCATTGAGAAAGTCGAAAGACGTCTCTCGAAATACTTCGGACGACGAGTCAGCGGAAGAAGTTGAGTGTGCCGCCGTGTCCGCTGACGAAGAGCCGTTAGACGAACTTCAACTCAGGAAGATGGAGCCTCTCAAGCCAATACCGACTTCAAAAAAGAAATCTGATGAAGATGAAGAGGTATTTACTTCTGATTTATTTGCAGTTATGCGATGTCAATACGCGTACATCGCTTATACGCATATTGTATCACTTACGCATTTTATTGCAGACGAATGCGGAAGATATTAAAAAGAGGCAAGAATATCTGAAAGCCAGGCGAGACAAACTCGTAGCTTTGAAAAAGGAAGCTAGGAGCCAACAGCTAGAAACGAACAAAACTCGACCGAGCTCGGCTAGAGTAATTGCTGAAGCGACTATGAAAGGGCAGCAAGAACTAGAAGCAGCGCAAGCTGTAGATCCTTCGATACTTCAAGTACGAAGGGCTCTTGCAGCCCGACTGAAAGCTGAAGTTGTGCACAAGTAATTTTAATTACGCATTATTATATACATATATATATAATATATGTATATATAATATATATTGGTTTCTCATAATTAATTTGTAGAAGTCTTAAACTCGCAATTCCAGTAAAGCGCTTCACACAAAGGAGTAAATAATTGATATCTAGAAAAGTAGTATGTGCAAAATCATATTTAGACATCGTGTATCAGACATAGTTTGCGAGAAATGTGCGAAAATCTACGAGTTTTTATATTTTTACGTCTTGTTGTTTTAAGAATATTTTTATTCCTAAGTAATATTTCCATAGAAAAGTAAAACATTTAATATATCTGCAAGCATATCCACCTATACTGTTTTATCTTATCAAAAGTCTGATTTTTCAAGTAAAACTACGTTTAATAAAAAAAGAAATATATACTGCATTTTTTAAAGAATGTTTTCTTTCACTACTATAGAAGTATATAAGAATATGTTTATATAAGTATGAAATATTCAATAATAAGGATTTGAAGTGCACATTTATAAGTATAAATATATGAAAAAATTTTATAAAATAATATTAAAAATCTACAATTATTTTACATGTTAATTAGATTAAATCACAAGCTAATTATCAAGCATGTTGTTTTTTACTCAACGGGAACTCAAAGTAGATATTAAGGTAGATTAGCTTCGCTAATAAGTATTCATCTAATTTTAAATTTTATTTAATTAAATACTCTTCGCACTTCTCTACAACACACTGTATTCGTATAACACACATTTACCATTCTCACTCTGTTGCAGTCTACTTTCTAACAAATGAAATGGATTCATAGCATAATACCAGCAATAAGTACGTTATATGTATAAATGTTTAACTTTTCTGTGATCATTATTTAATTAAATACTAAAGTATATTTCCACGTAGAATAATGGAAACCAATGTCTGTCTGCAGCATGTAAAATAAATTCTCTCTATTATATATAATATGTACATATACAATATAGAAATATATGTGTGTCGTGGATATTTAATATATATATTTATTATAACTATAATTAGTTTTATAATTTCAAATTAAATATAATTATCTCTTTTCCTGTCGCTGCAGATATCAATCTCTACTTAATACTATAACAATCAACTAAATTCAACTAATTCATATTAGAAATGAATATTTGCTATAATCAAGTTAGAATCTGATGGTACAATAATGGGCAAAGAATTTGTGAAAGTTAAACAACTTTCTCTACAATAGTTGCGTGTTTTGTGCTATGAATCCTGCATTTAGATATCACTTTTGTTGCCGATTGTTTCTTTCATTCCCCAGTAGAATAAAATGCAAAATATCCTTTTTCAATTACAATTCATTCACTTATTACCATAATACACACAAGATTGTATATCTTATACTTGCTCTTAATTCACAAAATTCTCGAATAGCTTTTCATATAAAAAGATTTCTTTTTCTGCGTGTATATATATATATATATATATATATATATATATATATATATGTATATATATATGTTCTCAAAGAAAAAGCTTCTTATCTTGTTTTATTATATAATTAAAACGCATGCCAGTATTAGCATGTGATATTGTACAATGTGTGCACGTCTCGACACACACACACACATATTTTCCTTCTTTAATATTATATCGATGTGGGGGGTGGTTGAAAAAATGTATTTGCGATCTCGGCGACGGTTTTTGAGGCAGAATGTTTTAGACTGTCATATCATACGGTCAAAAAAACTATATTATATAATAATACCATAATAAATATGAAATATATTTAATAGAAGACATATAAAGGGTACAGGGGGAAAAACGATCAAAGTTCACTTTTTGTCAAAATTGATCTGATCAATACTATCTTATGACATTTCCAAAGAACTTTCTTAATTCTTATTCATTTTGATCGAGAACGGTTACAATTTATTGGAAACAAAGTTGAAAGCATTGTACCGTGCTGGAAAACGATCATAGCCCTTGCTTGTGGGGTAGAACCATCAGAGTCCAACAATATAAACATTAAGTAAACACTAAGACTGCGTTCTGATATTCATTACCAGTATTGAAAATCTATAATATACGTAACGTATAAAAACTATCTGATGTCTTGAAACTTAAAACTAACGTTTTTTTCAAAGTTACTCTGGATGGTGATTGATCGTTTTTCCCCTGTATCCTTCATATGATAAAACACCAACGTCTTCAGAGCAGCCAATAAATATGAGATTATAACGATCTTGTGCTTGTAAATTTAATTGGATTGTAGTTTTATTTTACTTTATATTAAAAGTATATTTTTATTCTACAAATATGAATTCGTAACGATAGGAAAATATGTTCCAGCTCATTATGTTTCCTCAAAACTTCAAAATTTAATACGATATATCATAAATATTAATATAAAAATAAAAACAAAAATGTCGAAGCTTGCAAATGATAAAGTGTACCATTGATGACAAAATGTATAAGAGCGTAACACACTCTGTACAAATGTACATATCAAATTTCTCAATTTAATTAGCACGTGACCGCATTTTTATTCTCTAATATCACTTAGATATTAATTCATTTGTTCTTCTTTTTTTTACTTACATTCTTTACACCCAATAACATTCTAGGCTTAATATATTTGTTCTTTATTATCGAATAGATTGTGGATATATGTAAAACACATAAAGAACAACATTACTCAGCATTATCTTACTTAACTAATTAATATTACATTTCTTTGTTACATTCTTTTTTTTGTGATCAGTCCAAGTTGCACAACATTTTATGTACAAGTATCACTCAGCTCCAGCGAATTTGCCTATTCAGATATTCACAATTTGTTTATCTTGTGTGATTGAATTTAACTTTCGAATCTCTTTCGCTACAGTAAGAATTAATATATATGTATATGTGTACATGTGTATCTCCACTGCAATATTTCAAGCATTATGTACTTACAGTCCTAAAGCAGTCTTGGAAATTCTTTCGGATATTAGGCATATAGTTGAAAAATCTGTACATTAATTTGTAATATTTTTCTGAAAATTAACTCAACCAAAAACGATGTAGAAATGAATGTTATCGATGCGATATACTTATAGGAATTATAAGTATAGTGATAAATGCTAAAATTACATTTTTACTGTAAGCTTTACCGCTTGCATAAATGGTGCAAAGAAGACACCTTTTTTCTGGAGCTGATTCAAATAGATATAAATCTATTTCTCTGATATGATACTGTAAAGTTAAACTTAAACTTCAATTTAAAGCAATTATATATGTATATATATATATATATATATATATATATAAAATTTCAAATGTTATTCACTTCTATAAAACGAATTCATTATATGCTCTATCTTTTGTTAAATTTAATACAAATTAAGCACAAATACAAATTAAGATTTTATATTGCATCTCTTCTGACATTTTTTTAATCCAATATATAAATTATATGTTGTATTAAACATGTTTATGATTTAACAAAGCTAAATCGTATATAATCTATTTTTACAGAGCGCTTTTCTGCCCACTTTGCCCATCATGCAGATACGAACACTTTACATAAGCTTAATATTTAAGCATTTCGCGATACATTCAGGTTATACTTTACACATCAAGGATTAACATTGGGCATGAAGTGCAGACTGATAAATATACATAAATCAAATATTTATTGTACAATTACTACTACTTACATTGACAACCGAAAAGCTTGTTGAAAGTATTTCAAAGGGAACTAAATCCTTAAAGAAATTGCGTATTTCTGCTTAATCCATGAGTGTGGTTGTTTTACAATCGTTACAAATATACATATATATACAAACTAAATATTACTTCTGTCGAACTGGATAAAGTTTCATAGTGCCTGACCCGCTGACTGAAGAACCGCTCTCTATCGCACGGCATGCGATAGGAAACTTACGAATGGCAAAACAAAACGCTCGGTTGTTTTTTTGTGCGGTACATCATGTACTCTTTGTCTTCTCCGAATTTGGTCTTACAACACGTTGTAAGTTCCTTCTTCGTAGACTTATCAGATAACTGTGGTACACACTTTGATTACAGTTTAAACACAGTTTAACTGTGATATTTCAATTTTGACGTCACAAGTCAACTATGACATCTTAATTTATCACTGTCTATCTAAGTGTACGCTTCGATCTCCTGTGTATCCGTAAGTCATTAAACTTGGCTAATTTTGGCCAAATTTTCTTAGACTATCCATAATTATCCATGAGATTATCTTTCCTAGTGCACAAGATGTTTCCAGACAAGTGGAATGGACTCTCTATGATTTGTTTAGTATCCCTTACTTTTTTAACGCATTATACAGTACATCACGCTACATCATATCATGCCGCAATACTACCACTGTTCATTTCATTAAAGAAAGTTCATTCTTCCTTTGTTTTATCGATACACCCCGATCGACGTAACTTACTTAAGTTTTCATTCAGACCCTATTTATGTTTCACATACTATACACATGTCAACATAGACGGATCTATGTGAATGAGTCCACTATACATTTTTTTTAAAAGCACTTATTGTTGTGTCCATTCCTTAGCAAGAAAGCTCAATCTATGTCTCTTCCGAGGAGATAGATCTGTTTTTACACGTAGGAAGGTCATGAAATGATAATAGCAATTAAAAATCACAAATGTTCTTGTTCTTTCCAAGTTTGCCTACTATGACAATCGTTGTCGTTTTGGGGAAGGACTTAATTCTGAATCTTCATCCTCCTCATCAGAATCTCCTTCATAATCGACTAACCCCTGTAAATTAACATAAAATTATCTGTTGATGCAAATTGCAACGTAAAAGTCAATTTAACTACATGGAGTTGCATATTAAAATGATGCTGTATGATTATATTTCAAATGTATATACTATGTATGTCTTTCTTGTTTTACCTTTTTGAACAGCGCGGTTCCCGTTTTTTCCACAGTGCCAATAGCCGGAGTAGGATTTATATCCGAAGCAATTGGTGATTCATTCGTTGTTGACGAGCTATTATTGATTTGTGGTTGTTGCGAGGTAATGTTATTATTAGCAGTATTGTTGTTCAATACAGACTGCTGTTGTTGTTGTTGCTGATGACTTTTCGAATCTATAAAAATGGAATTGAGTGCAAAATTTAAGGATGATAATAGTATTTTAGCAGAAATTGGAAATATAAGATTTATCGCTATTGTTCGATATCATTATCTCACCTTCATCAAACTCTTCCTCTTCATTAAACCATAGTTCCTCTTCCTCGTCTAGCTGCCTCTGGTCCCTTCGATACCGACTGTTCCGCAAGATTGATGGGACACTACACATAAATAATTCCATTAAATATGACTTAGAAAATAAAAATGATTGTACCGTCAGTTTTTATTAATCTGTCTATTAAACTTTATTAATCTGTCTAGTCTTATTAATCTTTATATTAATCTGTCTAAAATATATTTAACACAATTGGGTTCTTTTACCTTTTTTTCATTATAAGTATGAAAAAAGAGATACATCATTATATATACCTGTCAATTGTAGTTCTATCACGATCTTTCAACTTGTCTTGATGTTGTTCATACCTTAACTTTAATGCTTTAAATGTTTGTACATAATCAATTGCTTCCAGTTCCTTTGAAAAGTTTTCAACAACATGTGAACATAGTGACTTAATATCCTCCTGAAACGTCATAGAACAAAATCATAGTACAATACTAGAAATTCTTTCGTATATATTTTCCTTGAACGAAGCAAAAGCAACAACTACTTACCAATTTGATAAACTCAAACATTTCCAGTATGGCTGAGTCTAGAAGATTATATCTGCCATTGTTTCTTACAAATGCATCGAATACGGGTGCGAACAAGTTACCCTTAATTATATACCTATTATAAAACTCATCCTTTAGCGCTATAATCTTTCTCATAAACCTTAATGCACATAGCACTAAAAATGTATGTGTCGACTTCATCAAAACCAATATTCTTCTGAGTAAATCTTTATTCAATATGCAGTTTTTAATATGGTACGTATGATGCTCCACACAGAACGATAACAATTCCAAGATCAATCCCAAAAGTTGTACCGTTCTGTAATCCTCTCTCGCGGGTCGTTCTCCAATCGTGTTTGCCAGGAGAGGGGCTATCAGAGTACCGATACTATTCTTGTAAAAGTAATTTAAGAAATCAGTCTTTTCTGATTTGTTAACAGAAGCCATCATGTTCTCTGGGTCGAGAAGTAAACGTAGTACACCGGCCAACTGCACCGCTCCACCCAACTCAGGATCACTGTCCCCGACAAGTTGAGCAACTATTACATTCACTAACATTTGGTCCTGTTCCGTGTTATTTATCTGCTGCAATGTATAATCTCGTACAACACTTGGAGAATATTCCACGATATAAGTCAATATATCTATACTGGCCGTTTTTGTCTGTGCATCATTCATCGCCAAAGTAATTTCTAAAGCAGGAAGTATACCAAGTGCTGTTAACGTTTTATAAAACGCCTCCTTTCCCTGCGGCTGAAGATTTTGCGAAAAGTTGCAAAATTCTTTTAAAAAAAGGACTAAATCGCGTCTCTTGCTATCTAACGTTGCTTCGTCCGTTAACTGACGAAAAAGTTCAGTAAGAAATTTCTCATCGTCCTGTATCAAAGTCACTATTTCAACTTTATTGAAGAATATAAAACTACTCAATGTACTCAGCATGTTGTCCTCGAATACACTCGGGGTTGGCAGCACTACATCTTGAATATATTGAACTCTGTATGTTTGATGGATTTTAGCTAGTAGTTCGGTATTTGTAATAGGAATTGCTTGTTTAAATCTGGCTAACTGTCGAAGATACTCTCTATGCCTCTTCGGCTGAGATAACGTTGGCTCGTACTCCAAACAGCCAACAACATCGAAAATCGTATCGTCGCTGAACATAACTTCAAACAATGCATTTTTATTGAGCAAGAAAATATTTTTGAATATGTCATAAAGATGATGCAATCCCTCAATATTCTCTAAATCCTCGCACGTACGAAAAAGATTTAGCAATTTCTTAATGTAACCTTCGGACTCTAGTGCCACCGCTAATTTCTCTTTTCTCATCGGGGACGTTAAACAATTTTCTATGAGCTCATTAATATCTTCCAATCGACCAAGTTCACACGGAGGTAATTCGATAGGCGGTGCTGCATCCGACATATCATCAAACCGCTCATCTTCAGATTCTTCCACAATGTCTTGTGTAATTTCTACAGATGGATCCTTGCCTTGAACCTGACAAATTTTCTCCCATATTTCGTCACAGCCGGCCTTTTCTTGAAAACTCAGGGCTAAGTCGAAATTGTCTCCTTCGGACCATACTATCAGAGTATCCTAAAATCACACACATATTTATTTGTATACATATGTATACACGCATCACGAATCATTAATTATACATTTAGGACCGGTTGTTCCAACCTATTAAAGCTACCCGATAGTTAAATCACACGTCTATCTTTGTCCAATGTAAAGGATAAACAAAGACATACATATGATTAAACCGTTAGGTAGTTTAGCAACAGGCTGGAACAACCAGCCCTTAATACGTTGACGTGTAAAATAATATAAGAAATATAGATTCTTCTATAATATAAAACCATTAAATATTCTTTTGTTCGTTTAAATTTTATAATAAGCAAATAAAAAAAATACACACATTGATTTATTCATAATTTATACTTAATTTTCCATTGTTTCACAAAGATTACAACTAGATTGGAAAATTTTGTACAAGATTTAGATAACCAAGCAACGGTAGAGCGCAATATTTAATCGATAACATCCGTGTGTCGCGCTTGAGACAAGTATAGATTTTTGCTAGAGTCAAAAGCAATTTTACGGATGCGTTCTCCGATTACCTGTTGTTTCTGATACGCAGTATCAGGTTGTATTTTACTCTCCAGCAGAAGAGAGCCATCGCTTTCCGCTCTTACCAAGAGGGAAATTCCCTTCAATCTTTCTACATAGGAAGAGGAAACGTGACCCGTACCACGATCGTCCCATTGCCTATCCGCATTGAGGGCATACAGTTTTACTCTTCTACGTGTATCCGTCATATTGCGAAACTAATTAGCGCACTCTTCGTATCACCAACAAATCCGCATGCCTTTCCGTACTCCGCACAATCTTTAGCTTCCTCTGGCGGTTGGTCTCTACGAGAGAACTCTCAGATACCTGTTGGAGCAACGAACGGACAAAAACCTGGATATGTTAGACTCCCGCGTGCCCTTGTACGACCCATCAAGATTTATCGTTATTGCGTCACACGTGCTGGTATAAACAAAAACGTCCGGCCAGGGCGTCAGGGTCTCTCAGTCGAAAGGCCCCCGCATCCAACGTCCGCGACTCTCTCTAAGGCGGGTCCTCGTAGACAACGTGCACAAGCTACGCGCACCAGTTCGGCCCCGATCCCGATCGGCCGACAATCATATGTGCGTACCGTGAAACGGCGAGCTCGACGAATAGCATGGGCAATGGACGCGCGTCACGTACGAACGTGTGTCGCGTTTCCCCCTTCGACAGGCTCCTCTCGCGAGGTCCACCGCGGAGCCGTGTACACGCGCCGCACGTTGGACGGACCGTTAGGCGGCGATCTCCTCCCCGCGGGGGATGAGAGCTCTCTATCCGGGAGGCGGATCGCGCGCGGGAAAAGTTGGCGCGTTCGCGACTCTCACGTGTCGCGGCGACCGCGACGTAGGGTCGAAATAAACGAGATAGCTAGACTCGTCGTCTCGGCCGGCACGACGACACGGCTCTTCTCCAGTTTGGATACTGACAACCCTCGGTCAGCGAACGCTGCGCGTGTGGCGCACTCCGCACTCCGCTCCGCTGTGCCCGACTCCTTTTCCAGCGGCGGCGGCGGCGACGACGGCGGTGGCGACGACGACGACGACGACGACGGCAGCGGCGGCGGCGGCGGCGGCAGCGGTGGCGGTGGCGGCAGCGACGGCGGCAGCGGCAACGGCGGCGGCGACGAACGACGAGTGCCCGTTGCGATACGTGGTAGCCACTCCCGCGATACCGGCGCTCGTAGGAACACGATTATCTCACGCGAATACCCGTCAACGATCGCCGTCGGCTCGCATCGCCGCTCGCGCTCCTTTCCTCCGTGCTGCACCACTCTAAAATTGACATAGACACCGAGCAGCCACAACACTACATTCCGCCATGATAGATCATAACAACGCGCCACGGGGTCCACCGCGCGCTACGCAGGGACGCGCCGCGCGAAATTCAAACTGGCGAGACTCGCCGCTCCGTCAGTCGTCAGTCGGCCGCGTCGGGCTCTCTTGTTTATTTTGTTTATTTTTCTCCCTTTTTCTCGGGCGTCTGTCGCGATCTTCGCGCTTCGCTCGTTGTTCTCGCACGGGCTTATTTCGATGTGGGGAAAAGTGTTTCGCGGAACGTGGAGAAAGCTTCGCCGAGCTTAAATTGTGTGCATATGACGGCGACGGCGACGGCAACGATCTCGGGAGTCGTGCCGTCGATAAAGTGAACTTATGTATATCGTATGTATATACTTCGTTTGCCGAATTCTCCCGCGCGCTTTTCCGCGACTTTCCATTGACGTGAGATTTTTCTCGTATAGATATGCGGATCGCTCGCGCAACGATCGCCTCGCGCGCGCGGATGCATTATTTTCTCCAGAATCCAACGGGATTCCGCGCTTCCTGACGTCACGGCCAAAGATGGCCGAGCGACTTCTCGAAGTGATGACTCGGAAATTAATAAACTATTATAAATGCTCCGTGCGTGTATGTGTATGTATGCGCGCGCGCGCGCGTGCGCATTATATCTAGAGAATAATATGTATACATATGTATGTATGTATTTATTTATTCGGCGTCGTTTCGAGCGGACCTGACGGATATTCTTCTCCCGAATAATTTCAAATGATAATATATCAAATAATATAATTCTTTGCACTGAAAAAACGAGACAGTATCGTAATTGGACTTTCATAATTGCAGCATGTTCGATTCGATACCGGGATGAAAAATGGATCCCTCGTTCCTCGCGGATGACATCGTCTCTCATCGCGATATCTCTGAAATTTACAACTTGGACGACGCACGACGACGCGTTTTCCTCTTCTCTCTCTCGTTCCTCCTTTCCTCCACGGAAGCGGCGTTACATTTTGCTGGAAAGGACACTGCGCATATGTATAAATATGTGCGTAATGAACGCCGCGACATCTCGGATCTCGGCAGAAAGATACGATTGTGCGTGCTCGATTTGGACGAGTCGACGTGAGGAAAATCGTAGAAAATCGCAGCTTCTGGTGGAGAACTCCGAATGTCGATACTCGCGATACAGGCGAATTATTTGTCGTAGAAGAGGAACGAACGGATCGATCGGCTCGATCGACGATCGAGCGATAATACTCAACGATGAGGATTTATGCGTTATCAATGTTTATCGAGGAAGCTACCGCTACGTGTCAACACGTACGTACGACGGACGGGCGGGGTGTTGGTGTTGCGTGCTCCGTTTTAGCGAAACGGAGAGAGTGCGCGCGTTTCCGAGACGTTGAAATGAGGTTATAAATATCCTTCGATTGATCAATAAAACTTGGCGGATACGGCAATCGTAGGCAGAGACGCCGTTTTCTTCCGTGTCACGTGGCGCGCAGCTCCGATTGTTTTAATCGCGTGTTTATTATTAGGTCGGCAGCCCTTTTCTCACGAATATAAGTCAGACGTCACGTCGACATTGACAAATGACAAGAATGTCACGTTGCGTGTGATTAGACGTTTATGTTACATAATATGTAAAATATCCACTAGAGAGTAACGATATATATCTCTTTCTTTTAGCATATAAATAAATTATCTTTTATCTGATAACACACACCCGTTCGTTGCTATTAATTGCTATAATTATAAAAAATTAAACATACGAATAATGTTCATAATTTAAAATTGTGTGTAAAACTGAAGTCACAAATAATTCGTGTTCGAAGAAAAGCGTATTGTAAATAATGTAAATGTTTAATTTTTTAATGTAATTACGCTTATTAAAAATTTTGTTTAAGCTAGAATTTCTTTTATACAATCAACTGTAGCCTTTTCTCCAAATAAGGAGTTGGTACCTAAAGACAGAAATATCCGTTCGTGTTAATAGCAATAGTATTAATAAAACTATATATATATATAAATAAAAGAAACATACAAAACAATTAAACCCAAATTAAGCTAAAGTTCATATCCCTGCATTTTTCTCATACACTTATCCCCTTATCCTATTGTATAATAAATTGCCTGACATATAATTTTATGAATAAATCAGGTATTTTTACAAAAGAAGAAATATATATCGATAAATAAATTAAATCTACTAATTATTAAAAATGCTCGTAGCGCTCATCATGGTAATCAATATCGGTACGCTTTTTTAATTTATGAAAGAATGAGATAAATGTACTACATATAGCATACTTACGTGTTAATTTAATTATAAGTGTACGTATATATGTATATATATATATATATATATATATATATAATTTCAATATATAGAGAGCTAGGATAAAACTATAGCTACATAAACTGTATATAGCTTAGGGATAAATACTCAAATATATTTTTATGCAAAAAATATCAAACATTTATTTTAAAATTTTACATAGTTTCATACTTTTGCACGGCTCTAAAAGTAACGAATCACATTTATAATTACATATAGGAAAACACCACGTACACTCTGGTAATCATTTACAGAGACAAAAAAAATTGTCTCCTGTAAAATTATTCTTCCGTGTGTTTGTCAATAGTATTATAAATTTCTGCTTATAATTTGAGTTTCAAGCTTTTGTTTTCGGCTATTATTAAATCCTGGAACTAATAATCGCTGAAGACTTTTTTTTACAAACAGTTCTATCTGTTTAAAATCCATTAACTGACCAGTGACCGAATGGAATATCATTCAACGAGATTCGTATCGATCGTAAGGTCGAAATTTTAACTTTTATAATGCTCAATTATTCATAAAAGTCTGTATAGCGTTTCTTGTTCGTTCGCAGATTCAGTCCTAGATAAAAAAATCTAAGAATATTTTTTATTTTAATTTGAAACTATCGCTATTGGTAAAAAAGCCGCACGTGGTCAATATAACGATAACGATACCGTCCAGAGTTACAGAATAGGGCTACAGATTAAGTTCTTGCAGAAGTGATTCGATTTGCGATGTTGGGTTTGGTTTTTTATGCAAAGTCGAAATTAAGGTAAGATTGGATCTGATTAATATAAGATTTCTGATTTTATTACGTAAATCGGTAACTGTCCCTGATTCCTTGTAAAGTCTCTCGTGAAAAACAGCAACGCTTACCAACGTCGCGCAGTAATCTTTGACATCCTTTAGCAAATGTAACAATGTCTCTCTTCTTATCGGCGATGTTATACAAGTCTTTAGAAAAGTGTTAAAATCTTCCAAATTTTTAACAACGAAACTTATCTCCAATCCGTACGAATATATATCTGATACATCGTCAACCATCTCATTTTCAGGGTTTTCCATAATATCTTGTGGAAAATATAGATCCTTGCCCAGAACTTGACAAATCTTCTCCCATATTTCGTCACAGCCTGCTTCTTCTTGAAAATGTAGGGTTACGTAGACGCAATCTGCTTCGAACCATGTCGTAGTATTCTAAAATCACATACATATTTTCCTATAAAAATCTACATATGCGTCGTGCCACGTCAATTATATATTTAATATATTAATATGTATATATATATATAAAATAATGTAAGAACATATTGAATTGTTTACCTTTCTAATATAAAAACATAAAATATTTAATACTTAGGAAATAACTGACATTTAACGAATTCCTTTGTTATATTGACCTTTATAGTAAACAAAACAAGAAAGTACATCGATTTATTTACTCGGTTTTCCATTATTTAGAAACATTACAACTAGAAGGGTAAACTTTATACGAGATGGCAAAGCAACAGAAGTGTAATATTTAATCGCCGATATATCCGTGCGTTACGCTTGAAAAAAGTCATAGATTGTTGCAAGAATCATAAGAAAAGCAAATTCACGAAATTCTCCAATTACCACTTCTCTCCGATATTTTTTATCAGGTTGTACAGGGCTGGACAGCAGGAGAGTGTCGTTGCCTTCCGCTTTTACCTGAAGGCAAGTCATCTCTATTTCCTCGTAATACTGTGAGAAAACGTGTCCCGTGCCAAGTTCGTCCCATTGCTTATCTGCATTAAGAATATACAGTTTTACTCTTCTACCGTCATCCGTCATATTGAAAAAGGGTAATTCTTCAGTTTAGCTACAGCGGCACAAAAAACGATGAATTTAGGCTCGTTCGACGCGTTTTTGCACGAAACAAAAGAATCTGGCAGAAAAAAGTGTCGCTCTGCCCCGCGACGCGGGGGTTTTATCTGTAACATTCCTCGGATGAGGAAATAAGGTGCCTTGTACCCTAAGGTAATTAGCACAAGCAATGTAGACCCAGTTATTCATTCACACTATCACCGTGATACACTTAAAATATCTTAATCTTTTTGATCCTTTACGAATCTTAAGCCTTGCAGATTGCAGATTGTGAATCCTTTCCGATTCCCAATCGTGCGGACCATTAATCCATAAGGATCTTAATCGGAAAAAATCTCTTAGCAGAGTATATATGGGACGAAGGCCGGGTCGGATTCGAACCACGGACCTTGGTGTTCGTGTTACTAATCATTCGCGTAGGCAGTAGGCACTGAGCCACATATATACTGTGGTGTTGCTACATGTCGTCGGTATGACAGGAATCATAACCTGATTCCGCTCGCGTCGCGGGGCGGGATGACGCGTGGCTCAGTCACAGTATATACTGTGGCAACACTGAACGTGGCCTGACGTGCCTGCGGCCTGCGGCCACATGCGCATGCTCAGTGGTCGCACGCGCATGTAAAACTGCGCCAATCAGAACGGAAATCGCGAATCGCAATCGCCAGCAGCTAGTTTCTGATTGGTCAAGAGACGTAAACCGCAAACGTAGACGCAATCGCCAATCGCTAGTGTGTGATACGGGCATAACGTTTACTATAGAAAATGCGCGCATCATGCGCGTGAAACGGAACGGACCCTAGTAGTGTAAATAGGTATCATCAAATCAAATCCAGTCCCAATCAATATAGGTGAAGAAATTGATCAATCACAGTCAATTATTCTCCTCGAATTCAACTGTGATTGAACAATTTCTTAAGGCTCAGGGCTTAAAACATCTATTGTAGACCGGGACTTAATTTTTCTTTTAAAGGCGTGAGTTTACTAATTTATATGTAATCAATAGTAGTCTCTTCTATGAATAATTATCAGGTATCAAAGTAACTTTTTAATTCAAGGTGTTGATATCCGAAGATAAAAATATCCAGTTCGTATTAAAGCATTAATAAAAGTATCGATATATATTAATATAGAGATCTAAATATAAAACACAATTTACTAAAATTGGGCTAAAGTTCGTGTCCTTGAATTTCTCTCATACATATATCTTCTCTGCAATTTATTTTATTTATGTTTTATTTTATAAATCATATATATATATATATATATATATATATATATATAAATCGATAAATAAATTACATCTGCTAATTATCGGAAATGATTGTATTGTTCATCATAGTAATCAATATAGGTATGTTTTCTTGGTTTTACGAAAGAATGAGACAGACATGTAGCATATTTACACAATAATATAATTATAAATGTACATAAGAATTTTCCATATATTAAAGCTTAGGGATAAAGGTACTCAAATACATTTTTATGCAAAGAATATCAAATTAATTTTTAAGTTTTGCATAGTTTCGTGAGAAATATTCTCATACGGCTGCAAAGGTTACATAGAGAAGCAAGAAAATCTGTAATTATGTACAGGTAAACACGTTTAGAAATCTCTAAATCATAACGTCAATGGAATTAATTTCTTGCACCCCGTATGTACTCTGGTAATCATTTACAAAAAGAAAGACAGAAAATTGTCATTCCTATAAAATCATTCTTTCATGTGATTATGATTATTGGTAGTATAACTTCAGTTTGCAATTTGAGTCTCAAGCTTTCAGTCTCGGTTATTAATAAATCCTGGATTTAACAATCGCTAGATTTTTTTTATAAATAGTTCTATCCGTACTTAAAACCCATTAACTGACCACTGACCGAATGGAATACCATTCAACAAGGCTCTCTCATACCGATCACAAAATTCAAACTTTAGCTTTTACAGTCCTCAATTATTGACCGCTTGCGTTGAGGCCGCTAATAAACCAAGTTAACTATTATGTTACATTAAGTTATCACACAATTTTATTTTTACTTATTCTGTCTGTCCAGATGAAAATTTTTTTATCCTACACTTGATCATTTCCTGTTTGGTCACAGAGTTAGATAAATCTACCGTATCATTACGTGTCGACGCGTCTTCCTTCGATGTACTCGGAGTAGAAGCGTTTTCTTTCGACGTACTCGGAATAGAAGCGTTTTCTTTCGACGTACTCGGAATAGAAGCGTTTTCTTTCGACGTACTCGCAGTAGAAGTGTTGTCTTCCGACGTACTCGGAGTAGGAGTGTTCTCTACTTTAACTTGAGAACTTTCGTTATTGACTCCAGTATTCGTGTTCGCTATGCCACTTGGCCCTGGTTCCGCCATCGTAGATATATCCGACGTACTATCGATATTGCTCGTAGGATTATTGTTCACGGGAATGCTATGGATGTTAAATCATGTATATTTTATAAATATTATGAATACATATGTATTATTAATAGAATATTATACTCACTTAGCTGTATCAACTGCACTTTGATAATGATTGATCATCATTGCATAGCCTGCGTCAAATAAAAGTTGTACCCTTTGCAGCATTTGTATCCTGGCTTCAACAGCTTGCCGCATGTTACCTTCCATCGCTCTGAGTTCTTCATCACTTAATTCGGTAAAATTCGATGGTGGTAGGGGAATAGGCGGCAATGGTACCATTTGAGGAAACAGCGGTGCGAAAAGCGGGATATTTCTTCCAGCATTATTTTGAGGTTGCTGCTGCTGCTGCTGCTGTTGTTGCGATTGCTGCTGCTGCTGCTGTTGTTGTTGTTGTTGCGGCGGTGGCATTCCTGGAGCTGGTAATCCAGTCCAAAATACTGGGAAATGAAAGGGTGGTCCTATGCCAAGTAATAAGAAAATAGATTAAAATAAATAATATATATTCCATGATTATACATAGAAGACGACTAAGAAACAATATACATACCGACAGGGTTGACACCAGGTGCTTGTGGAGGCTGCGGAGGCACCTGCGGTACAGGCTGGGGAGGATTTTGCTGTCTAGGTGGTGCGTTGTTTGGCGTAGGCCCCAAAATGTTCAAACGACATGTCGGACATGTTTGTTGACGTTGAAACCAATTACGTAAACACGCGGTATGGAAGATGTGATTACACGGTAATTTTTTACTAGCTGTGACCATCTCCTCTCTGTACAAGCGTAACGCATTAGGACAGTGGATGCGTTCGGGAGACACAACCGTTGAATGAGCGCTTAGTGGTTCTTTATTACGATTGGTTCTCACACTTATTGTTAGTTAGATCGGGAGAAGGACCAAAGGCAAGAACCAATCGTATTAAAGAATCACCGAGCTCTCACTCAACGGTTGTTTCCCGAACGCGTCCAGTATTGCGAGAAAATAATTTTACTCATTGCAATACCCACCGGCATATAATGCAAACATTATCAGCAGCAGCCAATTCCTCAGTTGTTGCATCCGGATAAAGGGTATTCATGTTCCTGATAGCTCTTCGAGACATCACGATATCGTGGAATGCTTTCTTGAAGTCTCGCATTGTATAGTACATAGGACGCAATGCAAATAAGGGTAACGTAAATAACTTTATCATTAAGGTTACAAAAGCAACAAAGAGGAATACCTGGAAGAAAACAACGGTTTGATAAAGAAGATACAACCACATACGTGTATAGAGAGTTACGAATTAATATAGATATAAAAGTTTTGCATCAATTACCTTCAATATGCCAATAATCAATTCTGTATACAACAAAAATACTGGTTTGTTATCCCACGGAGTTTCGCTTTGCAAATCGATAGTATGCAGGATGTATTTTACGGTAATATTAAAAACAACGGTTAGCAAAATTGCATATTCAAAGCCAAACACGAGTTGTACGGAGGGGCCTTTAGTGGCTGTTATATTGTAGGCATAATTAATCATCGTTAGATTGATGGCGAACAAAATACTTAGTAAACTAGCGACTCTGAGGTGGAATAACCATGTTATTACTGGGCTTCTTTCCATCTGAAAGATTAAAGATCATTGAATACCTGTACCTGTACGTAGACATAATTATATAGATATAAATAACACATCGACGTGTAATAAAAATGAATAGATCGATATTCATTGGCATTGGGATATCTTAGCTGGATAATGTAAAACTCACGTAATCAACGCGATCCTCTGCGAGCCAGTGAAACGACTTTAGGAACAAGAGGAGAGTGAATAAAGCTATGAACTTGGGGCTGAAGTCATCCCTGAACACTGTAAACGCCAGGCACGTCTCGGTCACGGCGTACCAGACCTTTTCCACCAGGTGCTGCAAAACGACAAGGCAAACGTTACGAGACGATCAGGTCGACGACGATGAGAAGACGTGGGAGAGAGAAAGGCTGGCGCTCACCTCGAGCTCGGTGGCGCGTAGAGTGCCGAAAAAGATCTTTCGCAGAAAGGCGTTTATCATGAACGCAAGGATGAATCCTTGCGTGTAGATCACCTGAGCACAAAGCAATACATATGTGACGGTAATACGGGGGCGCGCATTTGTTAGGCGTGCTTTATCAGCGTGAGAATGGTTCAACGGGAAAAGGCTCAAAACTCACGGTCATGCTCGGATTGGATTTGGTTATGTGAACGACGGTCGGATAGAACTGTTTTCTCTGATAGTACGCATTGCCGATAACGACGCACGTTAGCGCGGTGCTTATCAGCATGATCCCGGCCTCCCTCATTTTCGTGCCGGTCGCTTTTTCGTACAGCCCGTAACGCCTACCGCGTTTCCCAAGCGGAGAAAATCGCTGACACTTGCGTTATCGCACAACGGAGAATTTGCTTCGGAATCGCACACGTTTCCCGACCCCGACGATCCCGTACCACGACACCACCTCGGAGCGACCGTGTATACACAATACAAACGTGCGCACACACTGCACACGTATGTCACGTATGCGACACGTGTGCGCACGCGCACACGCACACACAACGCCGCGCCGAGCATCGGTACGTGGCGCTGATTTCGTGACAATATCGGTAGTCGCGGTATTCTTTGAACAAACATACGTCCATACGACGTGTTTTAAACATAATGTCCCTCCTTTTTATTTTTTTTTTAATTTTTTTTTTTTTAACGAGAACGTTTAATTAAGGCAAACAGATGTAGTGATTCGTTATCAGTTGCAATCGTTATACCTCGTCAACGCGAAATGTCAACCGCTATGTTGTGACAGATATAGCGAGGGACAAACGGTGCTACGTGATTGGTCGTGCCGTGACCGTTGAACCACGTGGACTGCGATGATTTTCCGGAGAAGCATGCTGACAGGTGACGTCATAAATATTTAAAAGGAAGCGGGTGCGACGTGGCTGAACGCCAATTCTTCCGAAAGAAAGTTATACGAGAAAGCGTACGCAAAAATATAGTAACGATATAATTAGTCTCATTTGTAATAGATACATCCACAAGTATGTTAATCATGTCGATTTGTGTTACATGTAAACGACGATAGGAACATTGCATGTAAATCTGAATTTGTCATCGAATGACAATGAACGTGATGTAAGCCCAGATATACGCAATGACCAGTCTTAAGATATTTCAAGATATTTCAAATATGTTTCCGTGTTTTATCCTTAACCAAAAAAAAAAAAAAAAAAAAAAGATAAATTTGCTGAACTACAACAGATATGTAATCGACGTCTTTAAATCACTATTTTTTAAATGTGACTTTAAACGCTTAAACTTATCAGTTTTGCTCCTGCGACTATTTCTACTTGTAGTAACTTCCGTACATTCTGCTAATATAAGTATTCAATATATTAACAACACCACACAAAAGATATTGATTATATTATTTTAAAAATGTATAAAAATTATAGTTTCTCTTAAAATAACGTATATATATATATGTATACATATATGAGACTAATTCAACATATAGCACTTATGATGATACTTCTGGTTACGTATACATACTGAGAGCTCTTGTTTTCAAGATACTTTTAGGACTTTGACGTTTTGGGGTTCCTAGGTGTGCCGTTGCTTTCAATGGTGTTCTACGTGTGTCAACTGGAGGCCTACGCACTAATTTCGAACTTTTTGGCGTTTTTACTGTTAAAGGTCGCTTAATATGCGGGGTTTTGCTAACATCTGATTTGTAAGGAGACATATTTGGATTGTCTAGCGTTGTGCTGACAGGCATCTTCGTCAATGGCGATCCTTTTGCGGCGAGGTTTTCCTTCTGATGAATTTTCGTGTCGTGCGCGACGTTAATCTCTTTATCTTTAGTGAAAGTTTGATATATAGCTGGATCCTTGTTCGAAAGTTTCTGATTTTGCAGCTCGAATTTCCGCACGGAACGGCAATGCTCGTTCAATCCTTTTTGAAACGATTTTAATGACGTATCTATTACTTGCGTTTTAATTTGTGGTGACGCATTCGGAGACAATGCCGCATGACGATTCTTATTTTTCGAATCCTTGTTGAACTTTTTTCGAGAGATTTGTGTCCTGTTACACGTTTGCTTAAAATGTTCAACATCCACTTCTTTAGCTACATTTCGAGAATGTTTAGTTACATTGTCACGACAATGTTTCCTGTTTGATAAATTACTTGGTACAAATTCGGATGTTTTCGCAGTGCCCTCGTCAAATAATCTTGCTTTAGCTAATACCATACCAGCATTTTGTGTTCGAAGTTTCGCGACAGATGCTCTGCCGGTCTGCTGAGCAGGTGTATTTGTTCGGGCTGATTTAAAATATTTATCCGCATCTTTCCAAGATATTTTGTTCGAGCCCTCGAAAACAGTCTTATCTCTTTGTAAACAATCATTGTTTAAGGTTACATTTTGATGACTGTTCGCCTTTTTTAAGTCATCAATTTTTTTATCAAAATAGGATGAATTATCTACAAAATCTTTTCCATGAAAAGATGATGCTCTACGCACAGGTGTAGTCGTATTGTTATTATTTAAATGGAGATCTTTAAATCCAGAAAGATCCAAGTCACTATTATTTGAAATCTTGCGTTGTCCGTTTGAACGAGAAATCAATGTATTAATTTGATTATGTAAACAGGCTATCTCATCTCTCATATTGTTAGAAATATTTTCATTACATGTTTCAGCAGAATGAGATTGCTCCTCCAAGTATTTATTAGAATAAGTCGATTGTTCGGTGGGATAAACATTTACTCTTCCGAGTTGAATCTGATGTTGTAAGTTAAATTCTGGAGAAGTATGCCACGATGCAGATCTTCTAACACGTTTGCTGTAAACATTAAAATAATGGTTTATTAGAACAAGTTTTATATTATTCTTATAACTATATTTTCATATTACTTATATATTTTATTCTTTATATATCAGAAGATTGTATATTTTTTATAAATAGAAATTTATATACTTTTTAATAAGACTTTAAAATATACAATTATAATAACAGTTTATATCATATTAAACAAATATTGTAATGGTTTGTAAATGTGATCCAATTACCTCGTGACTTTCTCTTGCGAACGTCTTCTTAACGATCCAATTTTTCTTGCGCTGGGAGATCTTGTGATTTTATGTTCTCCCGACCTTCTGATCTTTAGTTCTTTACTCAGTCTTTTTGCTAGATAGTCGCTCGTCAGAGTATTCTCAATACTAGCCTCTTCTAATGTTTTCTCGTACGCTGTCTGTACATTGTTTAGCGAATGTGTAGTTATATCATTCTTCTCGTAGTATATACATCCAAATTCTTGAGAAATACGCGATTCAATTGCAGAAACTCGATTTTTTATGTCTTCGTATTCACTTTTAGGGATTCTGACATAATCCTCTTCACAGTGATCACTTGATGAAGATATTATGTCACTACTAGGGAGAAATGTATCAAATTCTTCCAAATCAGTCTTTTCCTCAGGTGTCAACAAGCATATATTATCACTTTCATCTGTAGCATCCAATTTTCTCGAACTTGTGCTTACATTCACACGCCATTGCTCACCATTTCTACGACGACATTTATTTACAAGCAAGTCCCGCCCGCCACCGTCATCTGACAAATCCACAGTGGCATTAATGAATACATCGTTATACTCTTGGCGAAAATCATTATTTGACGGTTCATCATATTTCGTTAATCTCGGTTCTGGTATTTTGTCGCTGCATTCACATATTTTATGTGCATCGAAAGAATTGCTTACCGAACTCCAACGTCTTTCATTACACAGTTTGTAATTACCCATATATGAATCTGATAGGTTACCATCAACGCTCTTCTGAAAGTATTTAAAATAAAATTATTGTAATTAAAATAAGTTATATAATACTACTTAATATATAGTCATAACTTTAATTGATCTTTTAAAATTTACTCATTGATATTAATTTAAAACAATTTTTCATTTTATATATCAAAGTATGGAAGTATATACTTACTTGTTTATTCTTAGGTACCAATTTGTCTAAACTCAGTCTTAGTTTCTTTGGCTTATCTGATTTATCAGCCATTCTCCTAAAACATACATTATATAGATATATTATTCCATGTCAATATTATTTTAAATTAAATATAAAACTAAATACATATATATATATATATATATATATGTATAGAAAAAAAAGGAAAAATGGGATATAACATAACAGCAAAAGAATAAATAACTTTTCATTACGTTTTCTTTATGCCCGCAGGATGTTCCCTTTCAGTTACTTTTCGCTTTTTGGTAAATTTGTTAGAAGCCATATTTAACTCCGTTGGATGTACAAGAGATTGCGGATGATTAATATCAGATGGATCATCTGTGCCTTTTCCAACCATCTTCTTTAAGCCGTTGAACATTCCTGCATAAAACATTAACCCATATGCAAAGTATTGTTATATATGTACAGATATAAGAGAAAACTGTAAAAGTTTATACATAATCTTAATCAAATGACGTTACAGGAAACAAAAACAAATTACATTTTAATAAATATAATAATGTTAGGATGTCGTTTTACTTAATCTTGTTAATCTTTTGATCGACATTATAAATCTTATTAACGTTTATGTAAAAATATATTTTATACATACGTATGAGTCAATAAATACATTTTCAGATATATTAGATAAAGGTTGAGAATACTTAAATATGACTTACGTGTAAGACTTCCACTACGATGCTTCTTCTTTTTATGCTTTCTATGTAGCTCAAACGAGTCCAGTCCGTTGTCCGTGCTGCCGCTTGTTTCGGTAGAAACACTCTGTGCGACACGAGGTGGTAGGATGCCAATACTTTCTGAATTTTCAATCAGAATCTGCAACACAATTAGTTTAAGTGATAATTGTTTCTTCGTATTATTTATTGATATTCTCTAAAACACCCCTATATCACCTTGACAATAGTTAAATGCATCTGCAATCTATTCCGTACAGCTGCCATGGACGTTTCTTGCAACGGCATGATATTCGGTCCAATGACTTTCGCCAGGTTCTCAACGCTCATCTTGTTTTGCTTCTCGTACATGGAAACCTTCTTCAAGAACTCCATGAGGAATGCCAAGGTGTTCAAGTGATACGGCGGCAGCAACGTACACGCCAACAGCAACGCCTGCACCCGATGGCTCTTCAGCAACGCGCAGTGCACGAACAGGTCGTGGTACGCGTACGGAATCAGCGGCTCGGGCAAGTCGCGGAAGAAGGATTTCAGACAATTGGCAATGTCGACCGCGTGATTCTTGTCGCCTAAACCGCCGCCGTTATCCAGACGGGCTATCAATTCCCTCTGTCGCGCTTGAGATCCGGCCTTTCGGAACAGACCCTCCTGAGCGACGTGTTCTTCCAGGAACGTTGTGGCTTGAATCACAAACACAGGCACGTGGACTATGGCGCCCGACGACAGACTGACAATGTCCAAGGCTTGGTAAAACAGAGGGATCTTGAAGACCTTCTTGGATATGTCCTTGCACACCTCGGGCCTCTCGCTCTTAAGCATACTCTTCTTGAAGCGATACTTAACTCCGAGGCCCCGGAGATCACTGGCGACAGCGTGGTACACCCTCTCCTTGTGCAACACATCGTAGATCAACATCTTCGGTGCGTCGTAGGCCGTACGAGTCCGCTGACAGATCGATTCTTCAACGAGGAATTTATTAATTACACGTTGTTCGAGCGTCCCGTCGTTCGCATCGCGCATCCCTCGTCACCCGTTTTTCGTATTGAATTGACACCCCTCCAGTGCTGCCAACGCCATGCACACGAAAAAGGCCGGAATGGCAGCGTAAAGGCGCCGTCGCAACGTCGCGAATGCATCTGATGGCTGCCGGCTGCGTGCTGCGTGCATTCGCACGATAAATATCGAAACGCTGTCTGTCGCATCGTGCACGGGCAAATTCCGATTAATTAATTAATTAAAAGAGCAGAATTGCGCTCGAAGCCAAAGATTTTAATTATATAATTTATTTATTCCTTATCTAATTTTTCTTCCAAATTTAAATGACAAGAACGTGATGTAAAAAAATTTTAAAACTCATAAATTTTTCAGATGTTCAGAAAAACTCGGACAAAATAATATAATAAAATATTTCAGATTTTTCCCGCCAACACACATCTTTGTAAAAATCTGAATAAATGTGAGAAAATTCGCGCAAATTATCCGAAATTTTCATACATTTTCAAAAACTATAAGTATCTAAAAAATTTTACATATTTTTCAGTTTTTCATAAATCTAAAAAAAATTCTTAGAAAATTTCTGAAAAAATATGAGAAATTCTTTCGCCAGGGTTGCGTTCCAAAATTCACTCTGGCTAACTAACATCTATAGTTTACGTCACGTACACTATAGCATTTTAGTTAACTAGAGTGAATTTTGGAACGCAACCCAGGGTTCATCGATGAATCACGCTATGCGTCTACATGTGTAGCGGCCTTTAGTAAGTAAGTAGCGTATAAATTGGCGCATTCAGCAAACCAAGCCGCTGAGTAGCAGTCGAACGTGCGTGGCTCGAACTTTAGACCCAACCACGCAACGCAGAGTGTTGATAAGACGAACTCAACAGTTGTGTCTGCTGAACGCGGCCAGCGGCCATATTATTGACTGGGATTCGTCGTGGAATGTGGATTGTGGAATTCGCTGTCGCTACTCATTTGTCAGTGCCGTGCGTACTGCGTGCTAGTGCATGCTGGTGCACGCAATTGTTTGATTCGAGCTCGCAATTGATTTCAAAGAATGTGATCTTTCACCGTTGATTTCGGAGCTCTCGGTCCGGTCTTCTGTTCGATATTTTGTTACGCGCGTACGCCGTCGGCCGTATTTTTAGACGCGACCGATCAGTCTCGTCTGGGACAGACGTAGCGACTCGATTACGATTTTACGAGGCGAGGCGTCCAGCGACCAGCGACGCGAGAGTTACCACATCGCGAAATGACGCGCGCGTGACAAGGGCGACAAGGGAGAGGACCATCGGACCGTCACCGTCCGGTCCGTCTGGCGCCGTCTGCCGTCTGCTCCTGCGGAGGTCGCTCGGGGTCACCCGTTTCACCCGTCTGGTCGCCGCTCGACGTGTCATCGGATCGAGACGAGGTGTTATCGTTTTTTTCCCATGCCGGCCAGGTCCCCGACGATCGATAGGAAATCATGCGTGTGCACGGATTCGTGAGCCTCGCTCGTCGAGGGACTCGGCGCTCGGAGGCGACCTGGACGCGCCCGCGAGGTTAGGTGGGCCGCGACCAGCCATGAAGAGCCCGGTGACGTCCCAGCGCCTGAACGGGACCAACAACGCGCATCCCGTCCCGCCGACAAGCCCGCTGCAGACTTGTCGCAACAACGCCGCCAATAGCTTCCAGGTGGTGAAGGTCGCCGGGCGCGAGTCCGGCTGCTACATCGCCAGTAACATCGCGCCGAAGATCGGCAAGCGGCAATTGGTGTCCCTGAACGGGGACACGGTGCGCTGCGACAGCGTCAACTGTGACGAGGCGCTGGCGTGCGATGTAGCGCCCATACCGGCGACGAAGACCAAGGCCCTGTGCGTGCGCATCAGGGAGAACAAGTGGTACGACGCCGGTAACGTGGTCTCCGTCGGGGTAGCGGGAACCAGCCTGAATCATGCCCTGGAAAGCATGTCCTTGGCTTACAATCCTTCTACGAAGCAGCTGTATTCCGTGGAGGAGACCAGGACGCCCAGCAATGCGCAAATCGACTGTGCTCCACGATACCTAGAATCTCCGTGTAACGGTAAGGAACGAGCGTCGAGCGTGAAACTTGACGCGGACAAATATACGAAACTTGAAAATGTCAGCGCAAACAGTAGTCCGAGAAATAGTCTGCCGCGCTCGTGTAGCAGCACGGTGTCTTCCCTCAGCGAGATATCACCTTCGGGCAGCTTTCTAGGATCCGACGAGCAACACCTCGTGGAAAAAGCTGATAAGATACCCAAACGTTGGGGATTAAACGCGCTTTTTACGAAGAATGTGTTTTCGTGGAAGAATAGAGGTTCTCGACAGTCGACACCTACGGGTAGCCCATCGAGAAATATCGACAAGGTAGGCGGTAGCACAGCTTTAATTCAACAGCCGAGACCAGCAAGTTTACCGGCTAAAAATGCACTGGAAGAAGAACGCCATCGTAAGCAATACAATGCTATTTTAGAGGCAGCAAGGAAGAGAGAACTGCGCGAAGAGAGGGAGCGTAAGCAGCAACGGGAATGTCAGCTGAGAGAGGAGAAGAGATTAGCCGAGGATTCCAACGCGTGGAATGTACACGTTTTACCTAAGTTCGAGAGTGTTAGGAATACGAAAAGAGTAAGGGAACTGTGGTGGCGCGGTTTGCCGCCGAGTGTTCGCGGTAGAGTATGGAAATTAGCGATTTCGAATAATTTGAATGTAACGCCGCACCTCTACAATCTTTGCTTAGACAGGGCAATGTCGAGCCCCAACGATGAGTCATTAGCCGCTATCAGATTAGACGTATCTCGTACCTTTCCTACCTTGTGTGTCTTTCAAGAGGGTGGACCATTATTCGACAGCCTTCAGGGTATTTTGGCAGCGTATGCCGTATACAGACCGGACGTAGGCTACGTGCAAGGTATGAGTTTCGTGGGTGCTGTTTTATCATTAAATATGGAACCGCCGGACGCCTTTGCCTGCTTCGCGAATCTGCTAAATCATCCTTGCCACAGAGCCGCCTTTACATTGGACCAAAAAAGAATGGATACTTACTATAAAGTATATTCCAGCGCTCTTGCGCATAAGCTGCCAAAAGTCTTTTCTCATTTTACCGTAGCAGGATTAAGCCCGGACTTGTATCTGTTAGATTGGTTGTATACTATATACGCTAAAGCAATGCCTCTTGATGTCGCGTGTAGAATCTGGGATGTCTTTCTCAGAGATGGAGACGAGTTCCTCTTTAGAACCGCGCTGGGAGTGTTGCACTTGTATCAAGATGAGTTGTTAAAAATGGATTTCGTACACGGCGCACAATTTCTCACTAGATTGCCGGAGAATCTACAAGCGGAATCCTTATTCAACAGTATTAGTCAGATGTCTACTACTGTTGGGACGACAACGTTCCAGCAAATGTTGGTTCAATATTCTTCGTAATTTAGTATAGCAAAGGTATAGCAAAATTGAAGTTTTCTTATTGTGATAACAAAATCTTTGTGCGAACAATTTTATACATTATTTATTATTATTTGAAATTAAAAATCTAATGACGTCTGAAATTTTTATATTAAGATATCATGATTTGTGTTTGTTTGCGAATAACTTGTACCGAATGTTTCAGAAATGATACATGGGAATATCGTCTCTCCGATCTTTTAGAAATAATCTTTATTCAAATCTTTTGTTTTATAATTGACACAAACAAAAATATAATGTAGAGATTAATTGCACAATAGATTAGACAGATAGTTTTTAAAAATTTATGACAAAATATATTTTTGTTATAAATTTCTGGAAATTATATATAAATGAATAAATTTGTTATGGAAATATTTTCCATGTAAATAATTGATTGTGCTATTTAGTCGTAAATATGTTTTTTACAACGAATGAAATTGGAAAAGATGATCTGCAATATAAAACATGAATGCTCCATTATTAGATCTATGTATACTCGTTTACATTTTTTGAAACATGATATATTTTAAATTTAAATATAATATCTTGAAAGTACCTTTCAAAAAGCGAAAGAGAATATTATAAGTTAAAATTTTAACTTATTTGAATATATACATTTTATATTACTTCTGTTTTAGTTTTCATCAACTTTTATTATAGATATTTATGACAGTTTCTCGTAATTTGTGATATATAAACATCCGAAATATCAATCTTGCTTCACATATGTATACCACTATATATGCAATGTTGCATTTCAGCTTTGAAATATTGATCCATTCTTTGTATATCCTCTCAATTTTTACATTCTCTTCAAGGCTGAAGGGAGATATATACTCAAATACAACAATATTATTCAGCTGCAACACAGGTATTATCCTCATAAATATACATTCACGAATATAGAACTAGCCGAAACAAAAAAAGGTTTTTGCTGCATAACATTTAATTGCTATTTAAATTCTGGACATGTTGATATTTCTGACGATACATCATAATAAATATCTAATGAAACAGTCGAGATTACATACCGGGAAACGTACGTTTCGTCAAAAAATTTTGATTAATATTGGCCACAAAAAAAAGCGGAGCAAAATAGAGCGAACATATACGCAATACACAATTAAAAAATTTCTAAGATTTTTTATAATTTGAAATTGTAACATTTATCTTACTGAAAGTATGCAATTTATAACACTGTACTTTTTTGTCAAATTTTTCTTATATATAACAAATTACAGTTTTCTGCAGTTGGAGTTTTTTCCAACGCAAATCAATGCACATTGTTTGCATTATTTCGCTTCGTTATTTTTAATCTTTGGCAATCATGGATCAAGTGTTGAGTACGAGATTATTGCAGTGAAGCGTATGATAAAATGTTTGTGGTAAAATGTTTATGGTATACAATAGATATTTCACTAATTTATACGTTTTAAATTAGCATTTAGATGATTTTTTTTATTACTATCGTTACGGTGTCGCAATTTATTTAGTTTAAAATAGCGAAATCTTATCATGTCCCGTCTTTTGAGTGGCCTTCATAACGAAGATAAGATAAATTCGAGATTTAAGAATGTGCGAAACTATGCAATTATCGAATTTTATTCTCTAGGGAAAGTAATCTCACAAAGGTATTTTCGTACAACTGCGCTATATGCTTACTGAATGCGCTTGTGTGTTGTATACCGCCCTGTTTAATACGGGTGTAGGTAGAACGAAAAGATTTTAGGTCTCAACATTTCGAATAGATGATACCACCAATTGACCAGCCTTAAGGTTGCTGTCCATTAATATTTCAGGATGACAGTCACGAGTGCGTTACAGTAGCTTCACATACAGCATAGCTTGGGAGCTTGAAAATTATACAGAAGAATATAGAATATCATCATCTACTAATTTAAAATTATATTCAAATATATATAAAATATATCTCTTTTATATAATGTGGGCAAGTTTTAGAGCAAAGTGATAAAGTTGTATAGAAACATCTGCGAGAATACTAGTCGCTGAAACAAACGATATGACATAACTGTCGCGGCTCATTAAATTCTTACTTATTTTTACGAGACGAGATTATATTATAACAGTATATTGTGACGTTTCGGTTGTACCTATGTGTTTATACCTGTGCGTTTTTATATATTATGCGATAATTTGCGCGATTAGTGTGCAACCGATGGATGTGCTTCTCAATGACACTATATACAATACATAATATATGTTTTATAGAAAATATGTGATTCTCATCGTATCAAGATACGCATACGAAATCGTATTGAGACGTGAGACGTAAGTGAACTCACGAGTGTAATATATATCCTAGTTTTTAATCGACAATACTCTCATTCCATCCATTATCCCAAACTACTACTTAGCGTTCATGAACAATACATAACGAATAAGTTTGTAGATGTATATAAAGAGAGCACAAATGGATAAGACGTAATTAGAACACGATGAATTAAGTTATTTCAAAACTTTTAATACAAAAAAATTGTATATCTATACGTGCGTAGGTTAACAGCTTCGTTCATGCATTTATCTACGATAGATTTCCTGTTTTTTTTTTTTTTTTTTTTTTTTTTAATTAAAATAAATTGTTAATCATCAAGTTTGTGTGGCAATAAGATATTAATAGTTTAATGCTCACGAGTTATTAAAATTGAGATTTTTAATCGATTATACAATGTGAAATTATATTTTATACTAATTCTTTTGTGTTATCAAAGTTTCTATGTATTAAATGGCCAAAACATTTAAGAGTGCAATTTAAATATCTACATTCTATATGCACTTCTGTTATTTCGCATATTTTTCAGCTTTGAAAGAGAGATTTTATAAAGAAACCTTATATATATATATAAATTTTATTTAATGATATACAGCAAGCTTTAACTTTTCTTTCTGATCAGTTCTTTCTTTTTTGTTGGATTTGTTTTGTTCGTGTTTGCACACGTCTCGATTAATTAAATTGTTTTAACAACTAAATCATATCTGTGTGTATACCTTCTGTCTTGGATATAACGTAATTACTTTCGTAAAATGATCAACGATGATGTGCCAATCGTATCAAAGTTTTAAAGAAATATATGGAAGACATCTACAAGAACTATCTCCGTGCTATAAGCGCAAATCGATTACCAAGTTTTGTAATTATTAGCATCACGTTATGCGGTTGGTTAATGTAGCGAATGTAATACACTACAGTTGTCTAATTTTTTAGCGATGGATGGTAATGTAATGGACAACAAAATGCGACGTTTATGTCGAAAATAATTGTATCCGTTGCACGATCGAAGTGGAACGCGAGTATCTTATAATTTGTCCGCCTTATCGATTTAACGGTCGCATTATAATTACGAACGTGAGTTACTACAGCCAGAAATGTATGTATGTATGTATAATTGGATTGTACACGTGACGTATGCTTGTACACGTATTGATTGCATCGAATACTAGGTATATCTTTATACCTACGTTCTTAGAGAATCGCTTAGAGAATCTACGAGGAAAATATGTTTTAAATTTTACAATTCTTGACTTTCTCCGATTACGGTAATTGTATTAAAAATGCGATTTACCGTTCTTAAATTCATAGAAGACAGTCTCCCATAAATGCGATAGATCTACTCTTAGTTATTATATTTTGAAATATGCTGGGATATACGACGTGGTAACACTCGTTCTTGTGGATATACCTATACGTGTATCTTGAATATTTGCAGAGTTTTCTCTACTTAAGGTTGAAGAGATACGATGCCTAAAAGACATAATAAAATCGTGTAAATGCAAACGTTAAAGATCTGTGCACAAACAACCATGCATCATGCACTGTGTGACACTTTTGTGTTCCTTGTCGTTAGTGCCTCGATAGAGGGGAACTCATTGTATATTTTATACGCGTTTTATCGTGTGTACATTTACCTTAAGTGCAATATTGTAATAATATATTTTTTAAGGAATCGATCCCACGATATTTATTTTGTCAGATCTACATAGATCGGTAAACACATGTAAAGTATACATAGAAACGTTAGCGAATTAGAAGTGAAAAAGAAACGAAAGGGAAAAGAATATTTCATATTTTTTAATACGAAATTTGAAGGAACTGGCTTTTTCGCAGGAAATAAGAACGTGAGATCGTAAAGCGGCTAGTGTTGCGTTGCGAATTCCCAAAATCCCGTGGACGATTGCGCGATAAAACCTGACGCACAACCACGTCTCTAACGATGCTTTTTTATTAGAGGAGGTCTCGCGGCACCGTCGTGGGGGCCGTTACGTACATAACGACACGCTTGCTTCCTAATTTAATCGAAACGTAAGGGTTAACGATATCTATCGCAATAAGTGTAACGACCATTTTTATATCATGTAATGGACTGCGAGCGAAATCGAAGGCGTTGCTAAACGCGCGTACGAGAAACATTGTATAAATGACGCCGGCAACATATCTCTATATGGACGATTTTTTTTTCCCGTACGAATAAAAAGTATGCTCTGTGACATCGAAACTTCCGAGTTTTCTCCATTTATTCCACTTTTGCCTCGCGACGCGTTACGCGTTACGTTCCGTAATTTTGACCGTGCGTGTTACGTTCCACGCACGTGATGCGTAGTCGTATGTGAAATTTATCATAAGTTAATTTATTAAAAATTAATCGATGAATTTTTTTTTAGCGCTATTCCGCGACCGCGCGTATCTCGATATTTTAATATTATTTCGCAGAAAGTTTCGTATATGTGTTAAATAAATTATTGCAAAATAATAATTTTTTTTCGCCAGTGTATAGAATAACAATTAAAGTAATTTAAATCGACCTGACTGGCAATATATATAACGTCTTTCCGATATGAACATTGAAAAACGATATGAAATTACATCAACTGACTAAAACCATGGTCAAAATTAATGATGTCTCGATATTGATCTGAAAAAAGTGCTGTGTGAATCCGACAAACCAAGTTGGCTCACAGTTTTTCAATGTTCATATCGGAAAAACGTTTATATATATTGCCAGTCAGGTCGATTTAAATTACTTTAATTTAAATTATTGCAAGTTACCACTTTGATTCTCGTGCGTATTAAGATATTTCAAATTTGAATGATTGCTAATTTGCGCCACTCGACTTGCGCCACTGGTGTACCTCGTCCAACTTCATATCGTAAATCGTAACGCAACCGGTCACGGGCACGGGACGCGCCGCGGCGATCACAGAATCGCTCCGTATACTTTTCGCGATGATTACCGGTCCGAAAAGTGAATCTCTCGCGCGCGAAAGATTGTCGCGGATATGTATCTCGTATATAAGATTGTGCGTTCTTCGTGGCACGTTAAATGTAACCTTACCGGCGTGCAGTCGGTCGGAATCGTCCTCGACCCTCGTATCGTTTCGCCGACGCGCATCGAGAGTGTGGATGCAACTCAGTGATCATTACCAGCAGGTATGTACACATATTCTCGTTCTATAATTCGCTCCCTGCGATTACATCTTGCGATCTTGCTGTTTTGATATCGCTTCTTATTGATTGTTGCAATGTTTGCGCGAATGTGGAGTTCTGCATTGAGTTGCGTAAGCCGCCGTAAAAGCCATTGTCGTCACTAATGGCTTCCCATTTCTAAAACGGACGTTTTCCAATCGTATACTTGAATATTTGTCGTCGCTTGGAGTTATCTGACATTTTAAAGCGTGTGTTTTTTTTTTGGAGCACGATTATCGTGATTATTGATTAAAAATCTAAAGGTGTTAATTAATAGATTGCATATAGTTTGTAATTTTATTATATAATATCTTTTAAACATTGGAGTTAAACGTTACACATTACGAGGGTTAAGGATTAAACATGAAATATTTAGAAGATTACAGATATATGTATGATAAAATTAGGAATTGTACAATTCATTGATATATCTCGAGATTTTTGAACCAACAGCTACGATGATCGAATATCCAGATGCAAACCTAAGCGCCCTAAAAAGTCGGAAGGCGTTAAGGTGATCCTAAAGCTGTCTGTAATACCTACACTCGTTTTTAACATTATTTATTGCTTCGTATAAAAATTCTACAACTCGACGTTACGAAATGAGGGTGCAGGTCCATTCAGAGTAGACATCAAGGAATATCATACCGCGCGCGCGCTCGCGCGTTTGTAGAATTAGGCTGAGACTCCAAACGGAAAAGTTAAGCGAAAAGTACGCGTACGTGAACGTAATGTACGTTACATTATCGTACTTTTTCGTTTAACTGTTTTGTTTGGAGTCTCATCCTAATTCTACAAACGCGCGGTATGATATTCCTTGATGTCGACTGAATGGACCTGCACCCTCATTTTGTAACGTCAAGTTGTAGAATTTTTATACGAATAAGCGAATATTGTTAAAAACGAGTGTAGGTATTACAGACGGCTTTAGGATGCACCTTAATTGTGGCGTTTTCAGCGCTGCGATTGGCAGTACCGTTTTCGCGAGTCGCGGCGAATCTCTCATTTCATTAACGTTAATCGCAGTCGGTCGGGACGCGCCGCGGTGATCGCATGGATCGCATCGAACCGCTCCGTCTTTTCCGCGATTGTCCTCGCCTACGAAAAGAATCTCGCGCGCGAAAGATTATTACACCGCGAATAGGTATTTATCGTCGGACGTTCTTCGCGAGTATCGCGTATCGCGTCAAGCGTATCTCGCGCGCGATCGCCGTTATTGCGATTCCAATCTCGGAGCGATCCGCTTCTACGGTGCCGGAGTCGATCGAAATCATTTCCGCGTCGAAAGTGCATCGAGAGGAGCGATTGCGCAACGATCACGTACGGACAGGTATATGTGCAGCCTTATTGTTCCGGTCTTTAGAGGCGTTAAAAGTATCGAAAAAGCGCGAACGCGCGAGGCGTTCGCGAAAAGCGAAGGGGAGTTCATGTCGGGAAACGAGTCTCGCGTAGCGCGGGACGGCGCGATTTGAAAAGTTCAGTTCAGTTCCGTGCGCTAACGCCCTCTCGGCGTTGCGGCGAAACCGAGAAACAGTAAGCCGACTAGCCGAGACAGGTACGACGGAGGGTAACAGGGAAAATATATAAATTTTTTGCGAGAATACGGTTCATATGTATATCTACAACGAAATAATTGAGTTGAAATAATCGTGCAATATAATAATTGTTGTAAAATTAATAGCGAGTTATAGCATTGGATATGTTACACGTTACTGCTCATTTTATCTTTGTTATAAATTTCATAAACTCATTTTCGAACTTTGACTGTATTGGTTAGGAATATCGGGAAGCAACGTGTCTTTTCGCAAGAAGAGACGAATTAAAAAATGAGTAATTGTGTTACGCATATGACTATAATATATATAAATAGAGATTTTACACGAAATCAATTCTGATGGTAATAAAATAAATTAAAATAAAAAATCTCAGCGATGTTGTAAACGTCTAGTCAGAAATAATAATCAGTTGAATCGACGTCGATTTAACGTCGATACATTGATATGGTCGATGTCGAATACTAGTTGATATTTTTGTCATCTTCGACCTCATTATTAGTTTTTTTTTTATATTAATTCAGCAATTACGAAATATTTCTATAAGATTTCTATATATATTGTCCTTCGGGCAGTTCTACGTCTAATCAATAAAATCAGTAAAATCGAAAAGCACAGCATATAAAGTATATACTGGTGTTCGATGTAGTGAATTGGTCAAATCACAATAGAAATATTCGCAAACTGCTCAATTAACATAAAAACCATTATGACAAGATAAAAAAATTACAAAAATATCAATCAGTATTCGACAGTAGGATCATTTATTGAGACATTGATGTCAAATCGACATCGCGATTCGATCACAGATTTTTTCTGGCTGGGCGGTCGAGAGGATAGTTCTTATATACGGATTGCATTTATTTCTCGTACAACTAATCACATTTATTACACCACAATACACGACGGTACACTTAATAATTTAATCGAGTCTAAGTGATAATCGGTACAGTAGCAATCGATTAATGCGGAGGTATAAATAGCATACTCTTACTGCGTAACATCGCGTACAACTCTACGATATATGTACTTGCCGTTCGTAAATTCCGAATAAAAGTCGCATTCCTCCTCGGCGACAATTCTCGGCCTGGGAGAAATTCGTGCGTAATACACTTTTTTTTTTTTTTAGCCGTGATAGAGTTATTTTGTTACATCGAATTACGTACAGGGGCGTGGATAAGTTGCCCGTTAACGTTATATCATGTCATATCTGTACAGTCGGGGATTAAAGTCACCGAGATCTAATTGCATGGCTAGTCCAGTCCATGTGAAATCGAGCGTGTGTTGCAATAACATCGATTTTTCTCTCTCTCTCTCTTCTTCTATTATTGGTCGCAATGTAATTATTGTTGGCGATCTATCGCACGTGCGCAATATAACAAGTTAAGAAATATTGTGAAGAGAAAATTACATTGCGTTTTTTACAGATAGAGACTCTCTATCCATAAAATAGCTGCAGATTATTATCGAAAAGTCTTTAAATTCGAGAATATTAATAAAATTAAATAATTTTATTAATTGAAAAATTCTTAAATATATATATATATATATATGTATATGATTATTTTATCTTGGAAAATTACTTTACATTGTAAAATATGTATATATGTACGAAAATTTTGTGAAAATTTGAAAATGCCTTACTCGATAATGCAAAAATGCCTTAAGTATATTTTATATTTCGATATGCTAATTTTCAAGTTCAAATTAAAGTTTATTTTTAACATTTAATTTGTATGTGAAGATAGTCTCATAGATTTAATAATTTTGAATATATTAAAATTAATAACAAAATTTGTGTATTAAATGTTTTAATTGGCTTATACGTAAATTTCAGTATTTGAGACAGTTTGTATGTAACGTTAAGGAGAGTTGCGCTAAAAATATAAATCATGTCGAGATGAATGTATTCGAGATATATGCTTAACTTATCGAGAAACATTCAGCAAGATTGAATATTCAATCCTCGAGAGATTGAATATTCGATCGAAGTGCCTTCGCACTTGAAAGTGCCCTTCGGGTACGCGATGGAATTCGAGTGGCGAGTTTATTGACTCTGAATTCTTCTCGAGTTCGTTTTGCTTTCTTTTTAATTTCTTCAGCGATAAGCTGAAAATTGATTCCCTTCCCTTACGGATGCGATAATAAATGATTTTATTCACGCGCGGTCTGCATGTCCGATCTATTGGTTTCGATCGCACGCGAAAAAGGCCTCTTTAATCCCCGATTGTACGTATATTATTCGCGAATAGATGACATAGTCTTTTAATCTTAATTTAAAGCTATCTTAAGCTGTTGGTACATTTTATACATGTAATTATAGCGTAAATAATGGAGACGACAGATCTCATTTCAAGTTAAATAAAGGCGCTAGATCGATTAGTATAAACACATTCAATTTAGAGAAAAATTATATCTAAATTCCAATTTAATTTTTATGTAGATTGCGAAAATCCAAATAAAAGAAATCATTAAAAAAACTCGAGAATGCAAATATTCACTAGTGACATTTTACGTGTGATACATATATCTGTGGAAAGATTAAAATTTGATACTCATTTTCTGACTCCTCTTTTCCTTATTTTTTTACGAAAAAAAAAAAAATTAACGATCCAATAATTATGAATTTTTGTGAAATATATATTATACATATAATTTCACAAAAATTCAGAATCATCGAATTATGTTTTTATTGTATCATGTTAAAAATTTAAAAAAATTTTGTTATGTGAAAGTTTCATCAATAAAAATTATTAGATATATTAAAAAATTACATATTATATAAAAATTAAGAAACAATTTTTATTATTTCCGTTTCTTGTTATTAGAAAATAATAAAATTTAACATAATTCTCGAGTTTTTATCAAAATTATGTAATTGTTTTACAATTGAGATGTTTAATTATAGCTCAAAATTCAATTTGAAATAATAATTGCAAGTCTACATTGTAAGAAACCTCGGTGCGAAACTCGGAATGCGAAAGTTCAATCGCCGCGATCTTTGATTTCAGGGCTCATCGTTTTGCAACGTGAAGATCGATCGAGGATCGAGATCGATCGTCTCCGTAGTACGTAGTATTATTGGCTCGCGGACGCAACGACGTGAACATCCGTCGTTCATCTGTGATGTTATCGATCGCCCGTCAGAATCGTTTCCACCGACGTCACGTTCAACCATCGTTAAAATCGTAAGTACATACATACATTGTCAACTACGGCACACACGAAAGAGCGTACGACTGTTTTCTCCTCGTTCAAGAACAAGGGCGATCACATCTGATCTGTTTCCCACGGGATTCTCTTACGGAAAAGAAACGCTCGCACGTGATTAGCGCGGCTATAGTTCAAATACTGATTTAATATTCGACGTGTGGTTAGATCTATCGACGTCAAGAAAGACGTACATCCAAATAATTTTTTAATATTTTTGTATGACAAAAAACGTTTTTTTTTTCTTTGTGAAGTCGAAAATCGCTCTATAAATATATTGCATTTCAGGTATTCCGCTTATTTTTTTCTTGCGATTATAAATGTCTTTAATTAACAGATTAACTTATTGTACATTGCTTAAAATGTTTTTTTTTCTTATAATATATAAATACATGAATAATTTTAAATTACTGACGATTGAAAAGGAAAAATTTTTTTTAATATACAAAAATGCACGAATAATTTTTAATTATTAACGGTTGAAAAGGAAAAATTTATCGTGACTTGTGTGTTATGTCGATGTGGATATAAGAGTTAGAGTCTCATTAATCACACGGAGATTCAAAGATAATATGCACTTCATGCATTGCAATTAGCATCTAAACGAATGAATGTTAATACTATCGTCGCGCTAATTCGATACGAGCGTCGATGATTGTTCCTCCTCGAACGCGAACACGTGCACTTTACATTTCCTCCTCGTTCTGATTTTCTTGCATTGTTCTTCATTCGTCGCGCTAGAAGGAAGAAGGCTTACATCGATCGTACAAGAAAAACATATTAGGAGGAGAACGTATTCGGCGCAATTTAGGAACTTGGCTCGAAACGCGATGCATAAAGGATGGCCTCTCTTATCGCGATCGCGTGTAACATCAGCATGTTTACACTACGCGATTTTGTAGCGATATCGATATACAATTTTCTGTCACGTCGTGTCTTTTTTTTTTTTTTAATAATATCGCAGCGTTGTAACTATTGCGACATCGTGTGCGATAGTTCGCATCTTGGTTATTATAATTCGATACACTTTGTAGCGTAGACGGAGGAACGAGATTTTATCGCAACGACGCGACGTCATAAAATTGAGTAGCGTTAAATTACGCTCCCGTTCCCTTCGGAGGATCAAAGTTAGTCTCAAAAATTTTTTTCTTATCGAACCACAAAGCACGTGGTTACAAATATATATAAACGTTTCTACATATTATTTTATTACCTCTATAAATAATGCGCTTGGTGCCGTTTGATATTTGCGTATCCTTTTATCGTACTGTCGCGAGAAAGACTTAACTCTGAAAGAATAGTCTTCTCGCGTGCTGGTGCGTTGATATCGGGAATTCGGAAAGGATCAGGTGGGACGTAACAGGTGGGCTCCTTAATCGCAGCTGAGTCATCGATTATGTCGAGTAACACGTGATAATTCTCAAACAATCCCCACTGATCTTTATTGTACGCTAAATGATCTCTTTATCGATATTTCATGCCGTACTGCCTTAAATCGTACTTACATCGAAGAAATATATATATATATATTATATATTATGCTATAAAGATCAGCGATTTTCACGACCGACGATTAACCGAACGACACCGCCGTCGTCGTCGCCGCCTGGAAAATCCGTGACGCAAAACGATCCGGGAGAGTGTCACCATTGATCGATAAACCCGCGACTCACGTCGCGACACGTGTCAGTGTGCTTAGCCTCTCTACTGTGTTTCTCTCCTCTTTCTCCACTACGTAATATAATATACCAGCTAGAAAAAGATCTTAATAATTTATATAGAAAATGTACAAGAAAATCTACATTCAACGAACGCGTGTGATATTTCTATATGAGTACGGTACGACGCGCGATGATCGAGCGAGTGAAGAATAAATAAATTAAAACAGAAGTCGTGAGAGAGGGAGGGGAAGCCCTGGGACGAGTTTTGTGCCATTTACGATCGAGCGGTGTCCGCCGTGTTGCAAAAAAAATAACGCACAATGCAATTCTTTAGCATCTTAATTTGATTCTACCTCATGTAGAACTTTAAGACAAGAGTCGAAGAAGACATTTATCTATCTCGTCGAATAGATTATTTAACACAGACACTCGCTGTTCGGTCACGCCTGCTCAGTCGATTTGCGAAACGCGTGGCCCTGTACACATCACTTTCGATTAAACACGACATGCGTATCCGTTTCTCGGCGCGAATGCCATATGTTCCAATTTTAGATGAACGCATCTTGCTCGCGCTGGAAGAAGCGTTTAAAGCAGAGCAAAACGGATGCTCGACGACGACTTAAATCCGTACGCCACGAATTCCTAATAGCTGTCCGTAGAACCGAATGCGTCCGGGTCGATTTATCTTACGCACCGACGTCTCCGTAGTACAAGATATGCGCGATATGCTTCAACATGGTCATCCAATTCAAACAAATCAAGATATTTGAACATTTCAAATGTCATTGATAAATCGAATTTGCAAAAGCAGAGTGGATATTCACGCTTTCGCGTTTTGATATGTACAAATCTTAGACAATGCGTGCAGAGGCTTGGTAAAGAGTCAAACAAAACAATAGAGGGGATTTTAGGTGTCTAAAGATCTTCTAGGTGTCCGAGCAAACGTTTACTCTACAGTAATACTAAAACGCGATCATTATCTTTATGGCAAGAGAACGCTGTTGAGAGAAATTGATGCTATAGAAAGTATACAGCTCGTACAAGTTGCACGGATTTTTAAAAAAAATCTACAGTTGATTTCCTTTGAGAAAATATCGAGAAACGAATAATCTTTAAGTCATAAATAATTGACAATTAAAAGTTTCTCAAAAACTAGGCGTAAGATATAAAGAGATAGTAGAATTTTTTTTCAAGTTTAAAGTGGACTTCTATATAAATTTATAATTTGAGGATTGGTTGTCAAGATATTTAATAGTATATTGGAAATTTACAACAAATAACCACTTTCAATAATAATCTCTTTTGGCATATTTTTGCTCAAACAAAATCTTCAAAACGACCAAAGAGAAGTAAAGCGTGATTCACTATTCTGTATTCTGGTGACGTTTAACGAATGACCGAGAATCACATTAACTTTCTAGCAAGACGATCAAAACGATAAAGCTTCTCAGATTCCGATGTGTGATATACCCTTAATGATAATACATAACGGTTAAATAAATTTTATGTCCGCGAACGTATCTTCTGCTTATCTACTTGCTTCGCGTCCGTTTTTCATTTCTCCTTTTGCCTCTCTCGTGGTTTCATTGGATTCTCGCGCTGTTTCCCTCTCACGCCCACTTTCTCCGAGTGCACCGGCTCTCAAGACACAAGGCGGCCGCGAATAAATCAGATTTGAAATGGCTAGACGTGGTACATGTACAATACGCATTTTGCGCTTGTCTACCCGAGACCGGCCTTTTAGTACCGACGGCGATACGAGCCCTCCAATGCTGGACGCGGTTGAATCATGCTTCCGTAGCAGGTGTGCCGCGGTTTTCTCAGGAATAAAGTCGAGGCATACATATTATCGCACGTACCTTCACCTCGCCATTACTATTCCGCGACGTCGAAAGATCGCCACGATGCATTATTTGCGGTCATACATAGCGCAATTTTATTATACGCGATTGTTCTTTACATATAGGTATTTAAAACTCGGAATAATTTTTGAAGAAAAAGATTAAATAAAATAAATCAAAAGTTATGAAAGCTATAATCAGTATATTTACGATTCGATTTCGAAGAAATGAAATGAAACTTAGGACAGCAAAATTGAAACGGATGTAGAAAAGAGTCACATAAGTAAAGATCTTGTTTCGAGAAATTATGATTTTCATTTTATCTTACAGAATACTTTACAATTAGATACATTTCTACTAACGTAGCAAAATTATTAACGCATAAAGAAACAAAAGCACAAATCGAATTTTTCTTCAAACGGAAGTTCTGCTTGTGTGTCCCTCTTTCAATCATCCTTACAATTTCTGCTCATAAAATGAAAGAGGATGAACAAGATTAAAGACATCGTGCGTCAGCGATATCGTTCGATTTTTGAAATTGATTTCGCTTTGCCGAATCTATTAAGCTTTAATGACAGTGCCTTCTATAATATAGATGCATTAACGCTCCCTGTTCGTACATATCACGTCGCATCACATCGCGCACAATCTATACCCGTTCGTGTTTTGTATATAGCAAATTGATGTTGATGAATATGAATTACCATCGAAGCGTCGGAGAAGCGTTTTGAAAGAGCTCGATTATTTTATATATGTTATAGCGATATTAATATCACGTTCTCTCGCGATTCTGTTGAATATTGTTGCACGCAAACTTAATTAAAACCATCAATTTCTATTGATCGCGACAATGACGGCGCGCTACGAACATCATGATACGGAAATGAATATCTTTCGTTCGAATCTGGTTTGGATGCAGTATTAATGGTGCAGAAACGACGACATATTCGGGCGATTATTCGCCATTGAGTAACGGCTGTACCGCCAGGAACACCATACCGCCGACGATTTGCGGTATTCCAGAGTAATTGAATCTGTCGCGTAAATTCGACCCGACATTTATCTTACGACATTTCTCACGGACACGCGATTTATCGGGTGCGAACGGGTACGACGGCGAGCCCTCAAAGATTCATGCCGTTCAATAAATCGCTTGTCACGGAGAAATGTCGCGCAACAAATGTCAAAAGTGGAATCGACATCGAGGAATGCGCCTGCTCTACAGAGACGTTAGGTATACCTCAGACGCTATTCGTTCGAACAGCGAATTACCGTGTCGGAATAAAAAACTGTGACTAGTTTCATTCAAAAGAAACACGTGTTTGGCGAAAGCCAGGGCAAAGTTTAAGAGTTCTTCAGATCGAAACGAAAAATGGAAAGAAATTTACAAATGCGATCGATTGACAATACAAATCGTTTGATATTTTAGTGCTTATTCATTAGCGTGTATCTTGAACGATCGATCGCGCCTGTGGATCCCTTCGGGACTTTACCTCACGACGATATAGTCGCCTTCGAACCGCGCAACCTTTCTACAAACGTGCGTTGCTCGCGTCATTTCGCGGGGCGGACGCGCTCGTCTTGGAAAAATCGCTGCTTCCCCTTTCGTTCTCCTTTCTCGTATATCTTGCTTTCGACGTAGGATCGTCGACAAGTACCGCGCGCAAAATAAAATCGGCACCCCGATACCGGTATTCGCGGTCGGGAAATCAAGATATGCAGGTTCCTACGAACACGATTGGGAGGGGATTGACTTCTCTCTTTTCCTCTCTGTTTCTCTCTCTCTCTCTCTCTCTCTTTTTCTTTCTCCTTTCTCTCTCTTTCTCTCACTCACTTACTCTCTTCCTTCTTCTCTCTCTCTCTCTCTCTCTCTCTCTCTCTCTCTCTCTCTCTCTCAGTCTCACATACACACAAACATACACATATACGTACACACCCTCTTTCTCTCTCATTCTTTCTCTCTCGTTTTCACTCATTCTCGTTCTCGTTCTCTCTCTCCATCTTGCTTTCTATCTCTTCCTCTCTTTCCGCGACGTACGAGCATCTCAATGGCACGATCTCGCCCTTCGTTGGAAACGGCGCATTCGACGGTGCCATTCGTCGCGCCACTCGATGACGATCGACCTCTGTGTCACTGTGAGCCCACCTTGGCCACTGCCGTCACTCTCTTGGCCAAGGATCAAGTACGATCTGCGAACATAACAGAGCCGCGTGAGTATAATCGCGATCGTTGTCCAGCTGTCAGCTGTTGCCGGCCACTCCGCAATTTTTGACAGGCAGTTCACGGTCGTTGCAGCCGTGCCCGTCTCCATATTATCAGAGTTGCGCTATTGGAAACCTTGACCGCTTAGATTGATCTCGAAATGAGAATTAACAAGTAGAAAATCAAAGTTGGCTACAAAAAATATTTAAAGAATATAAACAAATTAAGAGCTTCACGTGTCTCTATTAATGCGTTTTTGAATGTGTATTGTCCAAGCAGTAACGAGATTAATGGATAATAATCAAATAATGGTACTTGCGATTCACAAGGAACAAATTTAGATTTATATAAGAACTTAGAATTTTTTATAAAAATCTGTTTTGTTCTAGTTTTATTTTTTAAAAGAATTTTATATCTGAAAAAATTCGCTTAAAATCAATAGATTGGCTCATATAAATGTATAATATGTAGTAGACTTTTCTGTCCTTTAGTAGAATATTGAGTTGATATTTATACAGCTCAATAATATAAACATTGACACTAAAAATGAAATAATCTTGATTGTTGAAAATTAAACATTCAATTCTTCGACGAAGCGATAAAATACTTACTTGTTAGGTTTAATTTTGGGGCATCTGCAGGCTAGATCAGCTGAGTGAACGTAAAGAGATACGTCGCCACGGCGAAGCCTCGAGTTAGGATTTTTCTTGTAAATGAAGTCGACGTTTAGAGTGAATCGGATCCAGGATGTGCCTGATACGCTCGTGCCGGCCTGGGAGCCGTCGCTTTTCTTGTGTCTGTCCGTTATTCTGCCCAGAATAGCTGCGGTGAAAAAGAACATATTGAACAATGCGTTTCAAGCACACACATGTAATATATTACCAAGTTATATTATATAATTGAGGTATCTGGAGCAGGGACATATATATATGAATTCCATTTTGAGAAAAACGTATTTGAAGTTCTTATTGTATCTTATAAGAATATCAAAGTAGGTAACTATAACTTCGTTCGACAATAGCTGGAGTTATGGTTACCTCTCTTTCCTCTGAGTATTCTGTAAGATGAAATGAAACAAATTTTTCGGTACACTGCGCATGTCTTTAGAATAGAATTTTATTAAGAAGCTTTTTATTAAAACGTTTCCTTTCGTAAAACTTTGAGTAAATGCAATTATAAAATTGACGTTTTGCGTTGTTAATTGGAACGCGTATCGGACGTAATCGTCTTTAACATGGACACACATGTGTTCCTTTCGTTCAAAGGATGTCTGGGTCCTTTCAACCTATATCGAGCCCATAGAATCGAATGGGGGGCTGTGGCGCGGCTCTTTTCTTTTCATTCTCTCCTGTTACGATCGTACCATCGATCCTGTCGTCCTCAGGACAGGGATACTATTAGCCTTTCGCCAAGGACTAGGGTCATGCCCCTGCAAAACGATTCAGCGCTGAGCTGCCTTCGATCGAACCATTCATTACTCGACGTCGGCGTTACGAGTTTATACGCCGTCGTGCCCGGAGTTTGCTATTCGAATCATGGGGCCGTGTTATTCTTGACGTCATATAGTCTGGGGATTTTACATTCCTCGCGAGGAAGGATAGCAAGATGTATCTTCGAAACGGAAATGTGTATTTTCTCTGATAATTTCGTAGCAATTTCACGAATTCTAAAATTGGCATAGTTGAATTATTACAGCCTTAATTCTTTAAATTGACCTTTTGTTACAATTAATTGATGAAAAACAGAATGTAAAACGTAAAATTACTAAACATTTATATGGAAAATTATATATATTTGCAATTTTGTTTTTATTCTCTATACGAGCAATTTTTCTACTTTTATTCTAAAAGTGTTCATTTTTATTAAGGTTTCCAATGGTTATAAAGTTAAAGTTAAAATAAAAAAAACCTCTTAAAAATGTTTTAATATATAATATTTTTAAGGAGAAAAATTTTTTTCCTTTTTTAAAGTACTGGAATATCTCTCTCTCTCTCTCTCTCTCTCTCTCTCTCTTTCTTTTCTTCATTTTTTCTATGCTTCGATTTTTATCAAGGAATCACGCGAAGTTACTTTGTTTCGCTATTTTATCTTTGACACATTATAATATCAAAACCATTGTCAACGCTTTCCTACGACATCCCTTTGTGTATTCTTCGCTCTTAGCGAAAAACACGCGCGGAGGCACGTGCTCGAGGCGTCGTCGTTCCCGATCGGTTTCGGTTTCGCGACGCGGCTATGGGATGCGCGGTCGTTTCGGCCGCTATTCTAAGTCAGAGACAGCTAAGTGCAGACCTGTTGAAGATTTATCTGCGCTGAATCAAACGAGCGGACAGGAGAGGGAGCAGGGAGCAGCGAAGCCGCTCTGCTCGGCCAAACCCGCGGCCGGACCGCGGCTCAAAGGCATACCATTCTATTATTGAAAGCCCCGGCACCGTTAAAACGTGAGTCTTTCATTTTTGAGCGCTATACACGCCACCGCGAGAGGAAAGAGAGAGCAATCACGGCTGTACGCAAACAACCCTATCCTTTCTTTCTCGTCTTCCTCAATGATGGGTTTAGCCAACTCCGAGCCCCAGAGCCCCATGTATTACAAACCGGTAAATAAAAAAATAGTTTTGAACGTTATCAATAAAGAAATAACGACATTTGAGATGGTATTATTGATGTTTTACTTTATTACAAAGAAAAATGGTTGCAGAACATGAAGCACTATATGTATAATTAGCGCAATTATCGCGAAATTGAGAAAATTAGAATAAGGAAGATTCTTCATGAAAGTATTATTTTTTATTACTTTCTATTTAATAAATATCTCCACTTCGTTTTTTTTTAAATATAATTTCTCTCAAACCTCTTTTGTTACTCTTTTTATGTAACAAATGCAGGGCTTTCTAAAATGAAATCCGTTATACTGCCTCTTCTCTTACTGTCTCCCTGTTTCTCTCTCTTCATGTCCCTCCCCCTATGCGTGCGTACGTTTATGTTCGACTTTTTCGAGGACTTTCGAGAGAGAGAGAGAGAGAGAGAGAGAGAGAGAGAGAGAGAGAGAGAGAGGGAGAGAGCGAGAGAAAACGGGCACTCTGGCATAAATCGTTGTTTCACATGCGCCCTCCACACATTACTGGGGCGAGCACACATCTATCCCCGATAAAAGCCGAAACAATTCCGGTGGCTTTGTGCCACGCAATGTTTTTCCACATCGACCAGCCGGGAATTGACGACTTCCACATTACTATACTTATCACCGTTTTCGAGCGCTGTCGTTTTAACTTGCCTGTATATAATGATATTGGATCATCAGGAATTTCGTATTGTCAATGTGATATTCTATGAAAAAAATTACGGGATTGTGTAATATTATATTTGGATATAACACATAACACTAATTCTTTATTCTACTTAAAGGCTTTTGATAATTCGAGAATCCTTAATGAGAATTTAAAAATATTTTTCTCGATATTCTCAAAATGTTTAATTTAATGAGTAAAGAATTGTGAAAAAGAGTGGTTTTTATTACTCTAAAAAATTCATCATAATATAGAGAGATTGCTCGGATAGTTCTAAATGTGAAAGAAATTGTGATATACCTCTTTCTTTAAGTCATTTTATTTTTAGAATTGTAATAGCCAGTATATATAAGGACGAGTTAATTATAGAATCTCGTGGTGAGATTTGCAGTACGTTGTTTGGGTTTCTACGGTTCCATTATATCCAGAGGGACGAGTGTGATTAAATACATCGTTCTTTGTCCACATTGTTTGATTCGGAAACACTTACCATAGTCTCTTTTGCAGTACTTGTTGAGATTTAGCCTTTTCGTGCTGGCGCGACATTTTCCGCACTGATCTGCAACAAAACGAAGTGGAAGACAAATTACGCCGCTTTCAGTAGCTTAATCAATTTATGGCGACGCGGGTTAACTCGCGGTAGTTAATTTCCTTGGGCACAGACGTTGGCGAACGAGGAAACGCATATCGTTAGCAAAGCGTTCTTTAAATTGCGTACAGAATAGAATTCGGTCGGGCAATTGTCGGAATTGATCCTTGTGCGGAGGTTATCGAAATGGCGAACCTCCTGTTATTACAGTAATCGTGGTATGCCATATACTAAAACCACATTAAGATCTCACATGCAGTTGATGAATAATATCGTACTATTTATGAATGATCAAGATTATTGTTATTGCGAGCCTTAATATGAATCAAATTGCATTGATGATATTTATGTCTACATTTATGAGAGACTTATCTCTTTATTAAAGTTCAAAAGTACCTATTCATTGTTCTCGCATCTCCCTTGAGATAATCTTGCATCCCTCGAGAATGAAGATAGAGCAAGATCATGGAATACCTTGAAAACGAGGATCAAAGGATCGACTAGCTAGATTACTCTCGCGGCCACTGGCGGCCAATTGCAATTCGCAATGGTTTCCAAGCAATATAGTATTCAAGCAAAATAGTTTGCATTTAATCTATTACATATACAATTTTATTTTTAACACAATCAATCGCAACGAGATATTAAACGATATTTTCGATAAATTAAAAATAAAGAATTTTTCGGAAATAAAGTTGTAGAGCTGTTGAGATTTTATTCTTTAGTAAAATTATAGCCTTGATTTATTTTTAAGTAAATTTTGCTTTAAAAATATTGTAATTTAAGTGATGGTTAATGCTGATTATAAAGTTACTTAATGTTAAAAATTAGCTAGTTCAGACAAAAGATTCTCCTTCGGTATTTTCACTAAAAACAAGTTGCTTTCACGTTCGTCAAAGAATTCGCAGATAAAAAGTAGTTCACCAGCTTGGGATAATTCATGTAATAATCTATATAGACGTAAGTCTGGTATTAAGCGAGACGACAAATGAGTATCGTGACATCACGGACGGGAAGCCTTCGACCCCGTGTCGCGTATACATATCGCAGGCACTTGGATTACTTCAACGATCGTCTCGTCTCGTCTCGCACTTGACACGACTCATTATCATCCACTGGCGTATCCATCCATCTATTATCTAGCCGCGACTATCCATCCATTATATCCCATACGGTCAGCGCGTCTCGCAGCCGTTCAATTAATTCCCCGGGCAATATGTTATAGTCTCGACTGGAGGCCAAGAAAGGTGAGAGTCGACACTGTGTGACTATAGGATGAGGCAAACTTTAGAACACTTGTTCCAGAAATTGAGAGAAAAAAGCCTTATGACTATCTATTAGAAAAAAAACAGAATGAATAGAAACTCAGAAATGAATGTATGAAGAGAGCAGACAATGCCAAGAAATAATAAAAACAATAAGAATTTTTACGTATTTCACAAATTATAAATGTATGCAGTATACGATGAATATGTTACATATTTATCACATTGTTTAAATTATCAATTAATTAAATTACTTTTCACGGTTAATATACATATACATATCACGTCTTAATTCTGTGTTATTTAAACTTTAAACGAACTACAATACAATGAGACAATGCAATAAAGTTATACTTTGGAGTTTCGAAGTTTTAATGGAAATGAAAACACATTTCATTACTTTCAATTGTGTATTCTACGAGAAAATAAAGTAAACTTTTGGGTAAATTTCCCAAACTCGGATGAGTTTGAACAGACGTAAGAAAAGGAAGACGTGTTCGAAACGTACGATAACTTATAATTATTTGTCTGCCCATCGGTTTTACTTCTCATGTTCGAATTTCTTAAATTTACGGCGGGCGGGGGTACGATCGGTTCAGAGACCGAGCATGGGTAGGCAGATGCAAATCAGCGTCGAATGCCGGCCGCGCATGGGGCTAACTGGTGAATTAGCGTGAGCTGCCCACCTGGTGCTGATTCGCGATACCACGCTGATGTTCATTCGTTCGTTCGTATACGCTGGGGACGTTCACCGGATCGCGCACGTGTCGAGGATTGAAAGCGCGTGATTGATCGGTCGGCCGGCCGGTGATCGAGAATTGCCCGCGAGATCGCCCGACTGTTGCGTTGATTTATCGGCAACGACGTGCTTGGATTTCATAACGCGATGGAGATGGTAGTCGACGGGGAAATTTTCTTGTGTCGGAACTGAATCTGTTGCGCATGTCCTACATGAGCTACAAACATGAACATCCTCGACTCGCGAATTAATGATAAATTTCAAAATATCGAATTAAAATGTATTGCATTGAGTATTTTAACATCAGGTTTTTAACAGCGAGATCTTGTAACAAAATAAGGTGCCGGATATAGGTCGTCATACGTATAGAATTTACGTAAATATATATAATGCATAGTAGATATTCAAACCGTTGCACTAGTTATTATACTTTACATATTGTGAGAGTTTAGCACAAGTTATTAAATTATGATTTTGTATCTATAAGTAAACTTTTAACATAACAGTTTTCCGAGTGTTTGCACGGAGTGCGCTAAGTGCATCCAGCAAAATTCGCTATTATATTTGTTTACGCATTGCGAAGCGCGCCGGTATGTAGGAGCGACATATAGAGCAGGAAATTGGCGCGAGAGAAACGTATATACGTCGGACGAAATGTATTTAAAGCCGCTGGATAGGTAGCGAAAAATATTTGTTTCCCGATACGCGAGAGCAACCGGTTCTCTCGCATGGCGCGATGGTGCTTTACGACTTCGAACGTCGTGCATCCGGCCTACGAGAATGGACGATGTACGGTAAAAAAAAACAGGGTAAAAATGTGCTACAGGGAGCAGAGACACTTTTTTTTTAGACCGCGTAACATGCGCGTGAGTGCCGAGACTGCCACGCGGCGTCCTTTGCGTTCCGCTCGCGTTTGGAGTACGTTGCATCAGTGAACGACCGCTGCGCGTGTTCCTTATTTCTGCAAGGGTAAACCACTTAAATCAAATAATCTCACGTTTTAATATTTTTTTTATTAACGTTACAACATTATAACGAATATAAAATAATTCTCTTTTGACGCAAAGCCGACATATTCGAAATATTAAATCTCACGATACATGTACTTACATGAAGGGGTAATATTTTAGCTCGAGAGAAATATTCAGTTATTTAATAAGAATTCCCAGCTGTGTGTGTGTGTGTGTGTGGTTATTCGCTGGACGGGACAACTTGTATACATCTATCCTGTTTCACGTTCGCGTGTGTCGTTTATCGAAGTGTACCGCGAGGTACACTTGAAATCGCGAGAGGCGCGCCTGATAAACGCGAGAGCATGAGAGAAATTTTATATACTTACGCGCGAGTCGAGAGAGATGGAAGCATTGAGATCTTTGACCCTGGGAGTGTCGGACTTTTTGCCGGACATTATCATAGATTCCCGTAATATACACTGAACGGCTAAGCTGGTGAGATATGAGTGAGGCAGCACCATTACACGCGGTACAAGAAGCAGAAGTCATACGAATGATGAAACATCCGCAGGCCTTCTGGAGATTTCTCTTGTCACATATTTTAAACGTCGAGATTTCTTTTCGTATCGCTTTGATTTAATGAGATTTGATCTTCTGACGAAACAAGGGTCGAATCGAGGATAGAATCGAGTGGGTTTTATAAACGAAATGCATTTTCATATTTGAAAAGCAGAGAAGATCGCATGTCCACTAATTCTATCTTATCCGAAAGTATTTTATATGGCTAATAAAATTCTGCGTTATTTATTTTACACGGAAGTTATAGTCTGCGATTAAATTCATCCACGTGGAATTTTTTATTTAGTCTATCCTATAGGAGTATATGCCGAATGTTAGCAGGCGTCTCATAATGAAATGAGAAGGTTTCGAATTTGCATCTTTCTGTTTCTCAGGTGTAGAGATTTGCGCTTGTCGCGTACGCGCGTGTCGCACATCGCACACCACCCCGATCGCGTGCTAGAGCGGTCTACGTCGATCCTGTAATCACGGTTAAACGCCTTCGAAGAAACTAATCCTTTTTCTCGTGACCGGTGCTCAATGTGGTTAGAGAGGTTTAGCGGTTGCGCACCGTCAAAGTCAACAAGATGCACACGCTCTTCTTGTTTATCCCGTTCTTTACCGCGATAATTCCACCTCTGCCGATCCCTCCCGGCTGCTCGGTAACTTAATTCTTATTATTAACGGCGATCTCCTCTACTGTGAAAATTCGAGCACGTTCATGATATTCGAGCATGAAAAACGGATGATTAGCAAGCGCGATTACACGAGCGAAAACGCGCAAATGAACGTATGCAAATTCAATTCGCTTCCGGCTATCCATTTGAACTGGAATAACTGGGTCTTTTTAAGATAATTAATATCGGAAAACGGAAATGTGTAATTTCGATTTATCTGTTGTTACATGTTAATCGTAGTAGCGAAAGGAAACAATTATATCAAATTGTTGTGATATGTATAAAGGTATTAGGAATATATGTGTATAATAGAAATCTCGCGCGACAGAGAAAAACTCTTTGTTAAATTAAATTAACAGTTGAAATAAAACCTTTTGTGTAAAAGTAAATTAATTTCCTGTTATTAAAGTTCAATTCACAAAAATTCACAAAAGCCTGCGATTTTCAATATTAAATATCTTCGCAATTAGGGGTCACTCGTTTTTATAAAAAAATCGAGAATTTATTGTAGATTATATTTTCCAATAGCAATCGATTACTGTCTTGTTTTATCCGCAATAATTTTTATCCGCAAAATACAGTTGAAAGTATTACATTATATGTATAAACGTAGTGCTAGTTTAATAGAAAACGTAGCCAGTTGCCTATGTAGAGTGAAAGCGTTGCTATATACAATAATTGCTTATACATAATTTACTCTCTTTTGCTTTTCAAATACAGAAATATTTTCTGATTAATTTCATTTTCTTAAAATGTATCTGTTTTATATATTTTTTTGTTGGAATTGTTCTAAAATTATTAATCGTTTCTACCAATGGTTTGCTTCATAAAACATGGAAAACTAAAAAAAAAAAAAACAAGAAATTTTAAGATAAGCTTGCGGGATCGCGTGTACGCGCGCATTACGACCGCTGATACGCGCCATTCACAAGCGTCCTTTAGACGAATCGCCATTCATCCTGGCCCATTCATCGGGCGACCGACCCCAAGCGCGGCGACGACGATGCGGCACGGAGGCAGTCGGAAGTCGCGCGATTTAGAACGTTGATATTCGCCTGTGCGCGCGCGTGTAATCCGCTTAGATCCAATCGCTGGGCATCTAATACGAAGCGTCTGATCTGGGCTTCCTTTGTGCCTTAATCGTCGTCAATTTGTAACCGCATGCGGCGCGAAAGCTTTTATTAACCGCGAGAGAGAGAGAGAGAGAGAGAGAGAGAGAGAGAGAGAGAGAGAGAGAGAGAGAGAGGGGGGGAGAGAGAGAGAGAGAGAAGGATGCTTCTTTCAGATTTAGAATCTGACATAAACCGGAGACATTGATTCGCTCTCATATTACGTGTAATTTTAGGACAGACTACAAATCTTGTAGCCGTAGCTAAATAAATAGATAGAGATTATATTTTTACAAATAGTTTCTAGTATGGTTTATTAAAAGAAAAGAGATATCACTTAAAAAGTCTTGTATTATAATTCAAACAGTTTTAATTGGTAACAACATGATTATTAATGACTATTATAGGGATTAAAAATTTTACGTGTCATTCTATAAAAATGTATTATAAATTACATGCTAAAGTAATATTTTTTGTTTTATCTATTATTATAATTATAGAGTTGCTGGTATGACATAATTTCATAACTTATTAGCAGTACGAGTTTATCCAATATTAATTCGAGAGACTGGCATCTCGGTATCCGTTTGGACCGGGATAAATTCTAGAAGTTATTTTAACCTTGACTGTGTGCGCATATTTTTAGTCATCCATATTCTCAGCGCATTAATCGTTACTGGGAATGGTTACGCAAAGTGACGTAGAATTTTATGACACTTGTTTTTATTAAGCTGACCTAATACTATTTCCGTTTTACGAGAGCCATATTGCTGTCAGTATGTCGTATTAAATACGGCATAAAGAATTGGGGAACATATTTATTCAAACTCTTTATCAGAACGCGAGCAGTTATGTTTTTTCTAAAAATTACATTCAATAACACATATATATTATATCATTTCGACATTCATACAATATTATGAAATAATTGAATAAAAAAAAGTTGGAATAAGAGAGATTAGAGAGAGATTATTTGAACAAATTAAAAATAATGCAAATTTCTAAAAAAGTGACAACTGCAGTGAACCATATAAGAATTGAGAAATTTTATTTTGAAAAGTTATGTCTCGGAAGCTTGTGTAGATTAAATTTTGAGAATTTATTTTTCAGAGAAAAAAGGTCACGCAATGATCTACTACTTTATACTTGCAAGATGCAAAAATATTGTAACAAAATGTCCTACATTTATATAAATATTATTGTACATTTCCTATTATGTAAAAAAATTCTCAAATTTCATAATTCCACCGCAATTTCTTGTATGTTGGGTAAACTTTTTATTACTTGTTACGTGAAAGTTCTAGGCGATACTAAATTATTTTCTAAACTTTTATCTCGACAAAAAACTGAGTCGAATTTTGTCCGTTCCTTTGAAAATTCAAGAGAGTGCATTTTTTTCATCGACTTATAGTCTTACGGCGCCTGTGGTGCGCGGATTCTTTCCAGACGACGTCGTCGTTCCTAGCAGCGGACGTAGATTAATCTTCCGCAACACGACGGTGTTTTCCTTGGCAGAAGGGCAACGCCGCGCGCAAGAACGCGTCCGAGGTTTAAAGATGTAGATGAATTTCGCAAATTCCGTCGTAGCCGCGGCACTTTTAAAGCCGCCAAGAAAAACATCAATACTAGCGCGACGTTATTGCCTTCTCACCATACAGTGCGGTGCACACATGCATACATAAACGGAGAGAACTTGAATTTTTAAAGATATGTCTGTAACACGAACGAGGTACTTGGCGCAATAATTGGCCAATCTTCTGTGAAAATTTGTTTAAAAAAAAAAAGAAACAAAATGAGATTGAAGGCTAATATGAGTTTCAGCAATTTTTCAAGCTAATGACACATTTTTGAAGTTTAATGTTACATTTAAGATTTTTTATTTTTTAAAATGGAAATAATTTGAACTTGATCTCTGTCTCTCTCTCTCTCTCTCTCTCTCTCTCTCTCTCTCTTTCTTTCTTTCTCTCAATATATCGTATTCTCGTCATCCGAAATACAATAAAAGTTCCACTCGCAAAATACTTTGAAGCTATGTGATGGTTTATTCTCGCGCTATTTTACATTATATATATATATATATATGTACATACACACAATATTCGCCATATTCGTGAGGCTGATCCTTCACGCTCAATCTGAGCGAGCAGATGTAGGCGTCTGAAGGTATTTGCGGATGAGATGTGTACCGGTGTTCGTCAACTAAATCCAGAGTTCGCGAGGAAAGATTTCTTGGAAGCCGCTAGGATAAGGAAAGAAAGCGGAGGTTGGAAAAGAGAGGCGGAGCGAGATCCGCGCGAGATGCGAACCGGTATATTTCTCTCCACGCCCGCCTCATTCAGGTATTCGCGGAATAATGAGATTATATTGCGGCAGCCATTCTAAAATAAACTGCAAGTGTGCAAGTAGCTGCCGCGGAAACTGGGACGCGCGTACAATACTCGTGGAATATTTTAATACCTTCATTCGGCTAGACAGAGAAAAGGATAGCCGCGAGAATAGCCCTATAGGATTAAACTGGAGAAAAGGGCACGCAATATACGTGTGTACATACGTGTGTGAACATATTTTATAATTCAACCAATCTTCGGCCTTTGCTGCATGTAGGTATATTATTTTTTTCTCAAGAAAAAGATCCAAGTTCACCAGGTTCTTTTTATTATTTTTAAGCCGCACGTGTTAAGACTCTTTTCACGTTAAAGTTAGGACGTTTGTATATGTGTAGCCGACAGGATATATAATACTTTTGAAAACCGTCCAGAATCTTCGGGCTTTTCTCATAAATCCGACATCGTCTTCCGCCTGCAGGAAGCAGAACAGGAGATTGCTTCAAAATCAATTTACTTTGACGTAATTCATCTCCGCGGTCTGTTTGAAAGGGTCAGAACCATCCCTTGTCTCGAAACTAAAAGCTGGCCGGCTATCAGCTATCGTGCTTAATAACGTTGAATAAAATAAATATGTACAATTAAAATTAACGATTTCGAGAAAAGTTCGAATTGAAACACGTTTGAATGCGAGTTGGATTCTGAATTAATATATATAAAACCTAAATATAAAATGAGATTCAAAATGTTAAACAAATCCTCTTTATTCATATATTACATATACGTTTGCCATCCAAATTTGTAATTAAAGATCATAAAGAATTGGTTTTTACTGCATTGAAAGCGACTCGAGTCGTGTGAATTGCGAAAATTGTGTGAAAATTGTGAAATACGTATATATACACACGTGAAAATGTATACGTTTGCGATCAAAAAACACGAGAGAGAAGGATAACATCGCGATTATATATCGCAACGTCGAATTTTCCGCGAAACAGACGAGTGTTGCGCGAGAAATCAAATATTTTCCGGATACGTTGCTGCATACCCTGGATCACGCTTGCATATATGTATATTGCGGCGCGCGGCGCACGTAGCAGCATCCTGGAAAATCCAATTTCCATGGGCCGAAATAAACCTTTATCGAATATCGTGGTCACGCGTGGAAATGTGCGACGTGGCTCGCCGTTTCGACATTTGCGGCGAAATTTCTGACTTTTCTATATTCCCGCGTCCATACTCGCGGTATTATTGCATAATTACGTGATCCTCGTGGCACGGGTGTGGAAGCACAATATGGCGTAACAATATAAACGCGGAATTTGCACGCCGTATATGCGCCCGTCTGGTTATAATAAGACGATTGTAAAGCGCGCGTAGCATAAAAGGTAATCTCGTAAAGCTTATAAAGTACCGAAACATTTCTGTACTTAAAGCTTATTCCCTGTTGAGACACTGCCAGTCGAGAATCCCAGTGAATTAATAATTCTTATGTAAATTCGTGTTCGTTAATTGAGTTGATTTTTCGCTTGTTTTATCTCCGAGGATGAGGAATAAATTTATTAACCTATAACTGCATATTGTGCGACTGCGGCAGAAATTTGCGACAAACGTTGCGGTCGATTTCTATGCCTATTGCAATTGATTTTTCTCTTTCTCGGCAAAAGGTTACAAAATCAATCTTATAAATCAGTCGAAAAAATTTTTGAGAATTTATCGTGTAACGCATCAATAGCATGTGCCTTCCCTCCCATCTTCCTTTCTCTCTCTCTCTCTCTCTCTCTCTCTCTCTCTCTCTCTCTCTCTCTCTCTCTCTCTCTCTCTCTCTCTCTCTTTTCGCACGCAGTTGATAAGCTATATCCAAAAACATATAACTATATCTTCAGATCTACCGAATTCTCTGAATGCAACCACATCACGTTTGAACATGATGCATGGTGCAATATACGCCAGCTACATAGCAATAGACGTGAAACGTCGATTCCCATGACGAATTCTCATAGTTTATACTGTCTACGCTATACGGTCGCGCGAAAATCACGTGCGAACGTGAGTAGCAAAGAAGCAGGAAAAGTGGAATGACAAATATAACATTTACTTTAAGATTTCACTCTCCGTCTGTATACGGTTTTTTTTGCAGCGTATTACGTAGGTCTGTCACGTTGACGCTATTTTTCTCTACCTTAAAGTATTCAGAAAAATCTTAAAAATTCACAAAACGGTTGTCTACATGGTTTAGTCTGAAGTGGTATCATGTTGAAATACAGTTTAACGGTGTTTGTATCAATATGTCAAGCGTAATTAAAGCGAATAAAATACGAAATTTCAGTTCTATTGACAAAATGTAATTAACTTCAACAATTTTTGTAATAATAATTCCTAATAATGAAAATTTAATGATTTAAATTCAATGAAATAATTATATATAATAATTAAAGCTACTAATTAATCTAATAATTTATAATTAAATCTAATAATAATTAATAATTTTGTACCTCTATAAATCAATGTATAAATATATGTAATCTAGGTAAAAGAACCCGTTCTTTTTCTTTTTAATCTCTCATTCATTCTTCATAAATTTCATCATTCAATCGGTACGAGTAATTTGTGAATTGTTTTAGCTATATGTAACGATATTATTACTGTCGCACCTCTCGTTCCCCTGTGACGCGTCTCTCAGTCAACCCTCCGTCGATGTCACCGACGGCATTGATGTGGTTATCCGGAACGTGACATCGGATTTACTTTGCCCGATTGCTGATTGGGATATTCGATGCGTCGCGGGATATGTAACGGCGGAGAACAATCGCGCGTGATCGGTTTCTCCGGGACACCGCGCGTTCTATGGCCGATCGATGCGACCGCTCGACCTTACGACATAGTCGCGGTCGATCCGGCGGAGCGATTGGCTCAGGCGGATTGGCGCGGGTTAATCGACACAAAGGACGTTTCGTTAGTGCGGGAATTAAACGGATTATGGTCTCAATCGCCCGCCATCGCGATCGATCCGCATTTACGAACGCGGTCAGCCGTACCGTACCGTACCGTCCCGTCCCGTCCCGTGCCGTTACGATCCCGTCCGGTTTCCGTTTCGTCCTGCTTCCGCATATCCGTAATACAGCTCGATGGCTCGATATATCCCGTCTCAGCGAGGAAATCCCCGCGAGCAAACTGTCCGATCGAGTGCCCAAACTTCACCGCGAAGATCGGGAGATTTCCCGCGAACTTGCAAGCGGCTTTATTCGGCTTTAGCCACTCGCTCCAGAACCAGGAAGTCCCGAGTCTATTCGTGCGTCTCGCGAGTTCTCAAGCAAATCGTGATTCAAGATCTAAACTACAAGCAAGAGACGTCATTTTGGATCACTCGTTACGATAGGTTATATCGTGTATCGAATTCTAAATTCTATTTTGTTACGCGCGTTCAATTTTTTGCTTTTAAGATCGGTCCTCTGCGAGTAAAATCGGCGCGCACTTTTTTCTTTTAAAAAATAATTGTAATGAAACTAAAGTATTAAATTATTAGCAAATTTTTTTTATGATTGACTTAAATTATTAGTATACTTTATGATTCATTGAGACAATATATAATAGCGTTCTTAAAAGATCGCATCTATTACAATAATATCGTTAAAAAGTAGACTTATATGTTAGTAGACATTAGACAACAAAGCAAATAGAACCGTGTCGCTCTTCATTCTAACGACGAATAAGCGATTTTTGAGTTCCAATTCTATACCACCAAACTATTGCCGTTATACTCTCGGTTATCTCCGCGTTCCATGTCGTGTCCGGACTTCGTAATTTAGTCGAGCGACTCGATGGCTCCGATCAATAGCGTATACAAGTCTCCCACAAATTGTCCGATGCTCTTGTGCGATTGTTTCACGGAGTTCGCTGGAGATTCGACAAATGACAAATTGCTTTTGGACGGTATTGTCACCGCATATTAAGTGAAACGTGATAATTATAGCGCTACGGCGAATCTATAGTTAGGAGTCTTGATTAAAACATAAAGATTAAAATATTTCCGGACTTATCTGTATCACCTTAATTACATACAGGCTCTCTAAATCAGTTTGCGTATGGAGTAGTTTAATTAGTTACCGCAAAGCAATGGCTAATGAAAGCGGTAAACTCATACCGGGAAAGCAATAAAAAGATAATATTCGCGAATTGAGTTCCGTGTACGGAAATCGCGTGCTTCGCGTTGCGAAACTATAAAAATGGGAGAAGATTGGGAACTACGCCAAACAAAAACCCACTCCATTTCGCTTCGCGTTTGTCCAGCTTGATTTTCCCTGTTTCTTTCTTTCGACTGTATCTCTCCATTAATCCGTCTCCCTCCGATCGCATTCGGAATTTCGGAAATTCCGCTCGGTAGCTTTGGCGAACGTGACCGTTGTGCCGTTGCGCACGTGGAATTTTCGATATTTTTATTCGATAACGCCCGCCGGCGGGCGGGGCGGCCCGTCGCGGGGCATCTCGATTGAATTTCAAACGAAATTCAAATTACGTTTAATTTGGTTATAGCTACCAGTGGATGCATGAGAGAAAGAGAGACAGAGAGGGAGGAAGGGAGGGAAAAAAGAGAGAAAGCGGATCGAGTCAGCCCGCGCGTGTATGCTCTCGACGCTGAAGCTCGCGTGCGGTTCCAGGTTCCAGGTTGGTTCGAGGCCGGGGGTGAGATATACGGATTCTATTATCGACCATACGGTTCATTAAAACAGCACGACAAACAAGCGTGTTTCATTGGTTCTGCAAACAAAACTATCGGGCCTGTGTCGCAAACGTTACACAACATCAATTTTTTGAGAGGGTGGAGGAGAAGAGTTACAGGTGGTAACGACTATTTGACACCTGCTGAAATATGTTGTTAAAATAAATTCTTGTTCACCAGTTTTCAGATATTTTTGGAATATGCACTCAATATCAAAAAGAATAAGAATATTATTTACATTAGACAAACAGAATCTTTATTTATTTTTTATTTTAATTTAAAAGAGTGACTGTAAAGTCCTCAATTTTTAAACATAACATATAAATTATTAAAGAAGCACAGATATTTAGAATTTTTGTAAATAATGATAATAATAAATGAAAACACATTTACTTTACAGTACTTTAATTATTTTTGAAAAATAAATTGCACGAATATGTAAAGGTACGCTTGACGTGCAAAGGGGTGAATTCATGTGATGTAGCAGCGCCCAGGATAGTTCGTTTTTGTTTTTGTTCGCGTAAAAATGCGTATAAACGCTTCAATTTTTCAACGGTATAACAAGTTCCGCATTCGGGGCTCGCGATTCGCAATAACGCGGCTTTTAAAATTATTTACCCCTTCGATATTCGATAACGCGTTATCGGCAGCCGCCAGGAGCGTCCGTTGGAGGCGGAATCGCCAAACGCGGCGAGAGCTGTCGCTGTCGGAACAGAACGGGATAAAAGTCGGGGTGGGTTGGTGAGAAGACCGTTCCTCGTTTATTGCCTCGGCACCCGGGGTGCCCGGATGTGCCGGGGTGCCGTCGGGTTCATCGCGCAGCCGAGATAAAAACGTAAACGGCGGACGAGTCGATCGCGAATCGATGTTCCCGCCTGGTGGCGCGCGGAGGATGAATATTTGACGATGTTTGCGCCGGGAATTGTATAACGGATGCTCCCGCGGGCGTTGTTAGCCGGGGTTAATCAACGTGGCTGTCTCGAAATGCAATCTCGTGGTTGCGTCGGATGAAAGAGAAAGAGAGAAAGAGAGAGAGAGAGAGAGGCTGACTTGTAACTTAAAAATTTGTTTTATCGCACGCTGCGGCGGAGATTAATCATGAGATCTATATCGCAGGGGGTGTTCACTGTAAACTATGCTTTTTAAATCATACTATATAACAGCGACTTCTATAAAAACTTTAATGTATACGTGCATCTTTTTTGTATCGTGTCATATCTTAACTGATTTAATAGTATATAGTAATCGTAAATAAATTATTTATACATAGGTGTATAAAAATAAATTATATTTTGTATTAAATAAAGTGAAAACCGTATTGCAATACTTTTATCTGACAAATTTACGCATTAATCTAATTTAATAAAACTCTCACTAGAGGAGGAACCAAGTTATTAGCAACTAAAATGTTTAATTTAGGAACATTACAAATGCAAGAAGTATGCTGACGTTCAATTAAAGTTTGGTAAAGAAGAGTTTTTATTTTCCTATAAGAAACACATTACTTTATTCATGCAATATTCTTGAAAAGAATTCGCGTTTCGAATTCAGTTTATAGGTAACGTCTCTCTTCGATCGAGTTTTCGCAGACACCTTGTAGAAAGGTCCATGAAATTAAGAGAGAAGTGGCCGTGAAAAATGTGAATCTTATCGCGGACCTCGCTATTAGATACTGTCGTTGGCGTTATCAAAGGCGTTGCAGACGCTGCTATCGCGTGTCAGATGGGATCCGTTGCAATCTTGATAACAACTTTCGCTCGGACATCTCGAGAGATTCGCGCGTTTGCGTTAAAATAAACACTCTTGGTATATTCTATAATAGAGTACTCAAGAATCACTTATGCGATTCCAGTCGGAAATAAAATAAAATTAATCAAATGCTTCGCAAATAGCTTCCGAACGTGCAGATATATCTGATAGATTCGAATCCATATATGTGAATACTTATGAAGCGTCAAGTGGGCTGGTCGAATAAAACGTATACGTTTTCATTTTCAAACGAATTATCTTGACATACACAACTCTTACATTAAATTTCTATTGAACTTTAATTCTTTAAGACCTTTTCAATGAGGAATTCCGAGTACTTCTGTAACTATCGATTTCTGTAGTTTCTCCGTTCTATTATAATTACAATAGTTTTAAGAGATTACTTTTTAACTTTGTTTAAAAAAAAAAACATTTCGTGATTCTGGAACACCCTGTTATGTAAGCGCGTAAACATCAGGCGTATCGAGACGAGACACCTCCGTCCGTTATTTGTACTTCGCACTTCCCGGGCCTCTCATTAAAATCCACCTCTTGAGGACATGCGGACAGACCACCTTGGAAATGAGCCCTCCGAGCAGAACTGCTGCGTCTCCGTTGTCAACGATTAACGATCTACGGGCGTCTCGTTTAATTTTCGCCGTTCCACTGAACGAACTTTTTTATACGACCGTAGCGACGGAGCGCAAATATTTTCTATTTTTAAATATTTAAACGCAATGTGTCGCGATAAACTAGCTATTTTACAAGTATCGCGGAACAACTTTAGAAATATACTCTTAGATGAGATTGCAGTCAACTTTGTGTGCCTTAATGAAAATTTAAATAGAGACCTAATTACGTGGAGTTATTTAATATTTGGAATCCCAAAGGCGTTTTGCTACATTTAAAAATATAAAATATTTTACTTAAGTTCAAGAGAAGACTAGTGGAAAAGTTAAGCTGTGGACAAGACTTTAATTGCAATAAAAAGAATTTGTGAAAAAGGTATATATATGATGCTCTTTGATACAGTTTTTATTAAAAAGATATCTCGGTGCTATATTTTTTTAAAATGTACTCAATAGTTTTTATAATTGCAAGTGATAAATATTTTGCTAAAAATGTTGCTGTTTATTAACGAATCTTTCTTTACCTCATATCAAAATATGCTGCGTGAAAAAAAAGTTGATTAGAATTTTAAAAGATTAAACTTTTTCCTCCCCCTAGCTTTCCCCCCCTCCCAGGCAAAAAGATTTCTCATTCTTGAATTGCTTCACGTTTGTATTACAAAAATACCAGAGTCGTGCTCGACAATCTAATAACCTAATACGTTATTCCACGGTCTGGTCTAGGTATCGCATCGTCGGGCAACTTTGGCAAATTAGTAAATTGCGTTCCACGCGGCATCGTGAGTAAAGCCGAGGGTGAGTCTCACAAATCGACAGATAATCGTTTTCGCAATCTAGTTTCTACGATCGCTATACGTACATCGTCCCCCTCCCGATACTGATAAACTCCGAGAGTTTCTCCCATTTCGTAGAGGATTGTCCCGTGGGATCAGTTGGGAAGATTTAAGCCGCTGCGCCGAAATCCCCTGAAACTCGAGACAAATAGCCCGAAATAAGGATGCGAATGCAAACCGAAGGACCGGTCGATTTATCGGCTCGGTATGTGTCGCCGATACTATCCTCCGGCGCGCGGCGCGGAGACCTACGGCGGCGTCTAAGGTCGCTCGTTTTTCTCGGGAAGCACTTGGATAAAATTTGCTTGATATAATACCGTTGGAGTGGAGAACGAAGATCTGGTGATGTGAACAAATGCGCGATATTTTATCCACACACGTTACGCGTTGGGGAAATATATTTTAAGTAACTCTACAATTTCTTACAATGGCAGTATACATTATTTTGAAAGCATTGATATCAATACGAAGAAAAGGCAACAATAATATATTTTATCTTCTCATAACTACGTGTGCTTTCTTTTTAAAATATATGAACTCCTAATTGAGATTCATTATGTTTTACGAATTTATCACGTGTATACTTTGTGAAGTCCGATTAATTTTCTTTAGAACTTATTTTCTCCGGGGAAGAAGGCTTGTTCTCATCACAAGAAGGTTAATGCTTCCGGTAGTTCGTTGGGGAAGATTATGAGTACAAATGATGTTAGATTTGTCTCAGCTAGAACATTATTCATCATAGTCTAAACGTGTTTTTAGCCAGTTTCAGTATTACAGGATCATTCCTGTGAGATTCGGCAAATGTATTACTGCAAATTTGACAAGCTAACAATTAAGAAAAATCATAAACTATTTATAAAATAAACACGTTCGTTCTGTTTCTGTAATATAATACCATAATAATATAATATAACTCTGTTATATAAACTCTGTTATATAAACATGCGTCATATTTATGCATCCGTTGACCTGCATACAAGATTAAATATACGAAACTCTTTCCGCTCTATATACCTGCAGAAAATAACACTCGGACAAATAACGCACATGTTGTGTTTTTATTCTAGCCTCGTCCGCTCGTCTCGACGCCGCGTGCGGAACGATTTAATTAATTATGCGTCGTGCAAAATGCACGCCCCCATTTACCTGTCACATGCCCTCTTTTGTCCCTCTCGTCTCGTCTCGGGACGAGGCGGGGACACACACGCGTGTTGCGCTCGTGCGCACGCTCGTAAAGTAACGTCTTAATTATAAAAGGGTCGACACGCTGTGTGTGCTTCACGAGGCACCTTAAGCACCTTATAGCGGCCGTGCGGGACCTTAATGGCCGCGTGGGTGACTGTCAGCCGTGACGGCGATGGAGAAGAATCTACGGTTTTTCGCGCGGTCGCCCTTGAGACAGGAGACCGCCCTTTGCGGGGATGAACGCGAGACACATTCGCCTCGAAATTAAACGGGCGCGATTAAGCGCCCGGTTGGCTTCAGGTCGAAATTTACGCGGTGAGACGCACACGCGAAACCGTTATGGTGGTGCTAAACGTTACCGGACGAGCATTAACCGCAACGCTCCGGTCAATTTTGCAAACATTCCGAAAAGCTCGTGCATTCCCTACATTCTTAACTTTGTAACCCGACAATATATTTCCTGTTAAATATACGCGTGTCTCGTTTTCAAAGGAAATTTTTATTTTTCGTAATTTTTCGTCTTACATAAATCAGTATTTTGTTTTTTCGAATATCATAAATTTTTATGAAATTAAGAACAAATAAATTTGATAAGAGCCAGGCGCGGTAATTACTGCGCTATATAATTTATTATAATTTAGGCAAATAAAACAATAGCGTACTTTTCGATCCTTTTTTTGGATCATCCTCAGCGCATAACGTTAGTGAATTATAAATTAGCTTACATAAATCAGAATTTATCGCAGTCAATAAATTAAAACAGATTGTAGATAGCCATAGACGTATATAATAGACTGCGCATTCCCATTGGAGATCTCTCGCGGAGATGTAAAGGACGGAAGATATGCTTGCAGTGGCACACTTCCTTTTCTAATTGACGTTGGTGGGGAGAAAGAAAGGTTAGGAGAAGTGATCACGTGGTTATTGACGCCTTGAATCTTGCTGCGGGAAAAATATCATCGTGCAACACATTGTGCAAATACAATATACTCGTAAAAATACATGTAAAAATAGTTTTACATGTTTTTTTTTTTACATGTGCAACAAGTTATTTTGCTTATCTAATTTTATTCATATGTACTAAATACTTTTATTTAAAAAATTATAATTAAACGTTACATGTTGAACTAATTATAATAAATAGTTACATTATGAACGAATAACTATTAAGAGCACATACGAGTTTGTCATTGTGTATCACTATTTAAGTCTGATTCTTGAATACCAAACCATTTTTACATGTATTTTTATGAGTATTGTATTTGCACAATGTATTGCACGATGATATTTTTCCCGCAGCAAGATTCAAGGCGTCAATAACCACGTGATCACTTCTCCTAACCTTTCCTTCTCCCCACCAACGTCAATTAGAAAAGGAAGTGCCACTGCAAGCGTATCTTCCGTCCTTTACATCTCCGCAAAAAATCTTCAATGGGAATGCGCAGTCTATTATATGTGTATACGTCTATGTAGATAGCCAATACATTTTTATGAAATTTTGGCGGTTAGCCATCCGCCACAATCGCGCGTCAAGTAACACGGATTACGACGGAAGGCGCGCGGCGCGGGCGGCAGCATGGGCTCGCGCGGCGAGAGAGTTCGGCGCGCGCCCGCTACGCGCCGCATCGCCGGTTCCTTTGCTCGTAAGAAAAATTCGACATCGACTGCTATAACATAGCAGCTCCAGATGATTACGACGATCCTCAACCGGGGCCAACTTAGAATTCAGATATACCATTTGTTATCAAAGTTGGTCCTGGTTGAGGATTGTCGTAATCTGGAGCTGCTATATTATAGCAGTCGATGTCGAATCTTCCTTACGAGCAAAGGAACCGGCGATGCGCCGCGTAGCGGGCTAAGCGGGCGCGCGCCGAACTCTCTCGCCGCGCGAGCCCGTGCTGCCGCCCGCGCCGCGCGCCTTCCGTCGTAGTCCGTGTTACTTTGACGCGCGCTTGTGGCAGATGGCTGACCGCCACAAAATTATCTCTTTAATGAATGACATGTATGCAATTTAATTCGTGCTAACATTCCTTTGTTGTATAAATATTATATTATACATATATAATAACGATATTTAATTTTAAAATTAACATGACGTTGGTAATTTTGTCGGTGAATTTGGAGTCTAAAGAAAATTTGTCTGAGCAGGAAACTGTCATTAGCGAAATGGGAATGTTGGGATACTATATAAATCGCTACATAACCTAATTTCACGCGTGAGGTAGTTCGTGCGACTATAGAAATACTCCCGTGGGTTACCAAAAACATACCTAAATGTTCCCTACCTAACTACGGGGACAAATTGCGTTTACACGAAACTGTTTGCTATTTACTTATATATACTGGCTGAACTCTGCGAGAACACGAGTGACTTACTTTCTGCAACTATGCTAGTTTGCCTCGAAGCGATCTTCACAGACTAGTTACGGTTGTAAATTGATCGTTAGTTCTCCTCTGGTTTTTTTCATGTAACAATCTTTTGAAATTATCATGATTTATGTCTGATTTTCAATTCAATAAATCGACACGCATTGCATTATTTATATAAATAAATCGGATGTATTCTTTGTCTATTGACAAAAAGTAACTAGAGATATTATAATAAATAGGTATTACTCGTATAAATATTAACGATAAATATTCTATTAAAAAAGCAATTATCTAACTTTTATTAATCTTTATTATCATCTGCAGTTTTTGAAATTAAAATTAGTTAATGATTTAAACGGACATTTCATTATTATAGTTAATTTAATATAAAAAAATTAGGAATTTAGTATTTCTCGGCTAGTTTGGCCGAGACTTTTTTCGAATTCGCGGTTTTCTCTCGATTATCATATTTCAATGTGATTTGATAGCCGCGGCGTTGCAGCAAAATCATTAACGTGGGATCCTTGTACGTCTGAATATTCCCAGAAATTTTCAATGCAAATTTTCCTGTTTTTTTGCATGAAGAACCAATTCGTTTGCAACAAAATATTGTTAGACTTTTTATACAGTGCGATACATTTACATCTGATACATCTGTGCAATCGTATCCATGCAATAATATTCACAACATTGGATATTATTTCATTGTATAAAGCATTACAATTTATATATATGCTTAAAAAAAAACACAAATCATAAAATATTTCCGAAGTCCAGTTTTGTTTGCTCATCGCATGTAAGACCCGTTACAAAATAACAGGAATATGTCCGAGTCCGTTTACAGAAACGGACTTGAAACGGATTCGAAATTTATTGTCGATCTCCCGTGACTTTCACGAAAGCCTACGAGATAGAGTAAGATAAAGATAGAGAGAGAAAAAGAGAGAGAGAGAGAGAGAGAGAGAGAGAGAGAGAGAGAGAGAAAGAGAGAGAGAGAGAGAGAGAGAGAGAAAAAGAGAGAGAGAGAGAGAGAGAGAGAGAGAGACTGGTCCAAAAGGTTTCGCCATATATAATATAACTTCGGCGAAACTTTCGTAATGCGAGGGAGTAGAGCGTGAGCGCAGTAATGACGACGGGGTGAGGCTTGGGGGATGGGTTAATTAGTCTTGATTTAAATTAGCCACGGCGGCTGGTAATTAACTTTGGTTTAGGGCGCTCGACTGGTAAGCCAGCTCGGTAATAATGACGATAATTATTATTGTAGGTTCGCCACGCGCGCGCATGTATCACCGGGTGCTGCAGAAATTTTCGAAGGAGCCGGAAGACGCGGTAAAGTTCGAAAGCTGCAACGATAACGGATATTAGATTAAGCTGTTGATGGATTTCTGGTGGTGAGTAAAATTTTCATACATTCGATTATGCGAGGTTCGGCAATGAGGAAAGCACGCGTAAGAGGAAGCAGGGGGATAAATTTTTCGAATCACAAAAATCCAAGTTTCGGAGTGAAGTAGAGGCGAGCTGCACTTCTAAACTTCGGAAAAATCTACGAATTCTTTAGATGAGCGAGAGTGAGTTACGTACCCGATTTCGTCAGCATGCATCATCGAAACTACTTGAGATATCGATAAATTTTTCCTCAAATCATCTGTATTTTCTGTAGAAGTCTAAACCAGACTAACTAAGATGTGAAGAAACTGTAAAGTGCGATTCGAGGTCTCTTTTAAATATAAGATCATACTTGAAATGGGATCTCTTAGATTATTAGGCAATTTCATTCTTAAATTAAACGCTTCCATTCATCATCAAAGAACCACTGGGGAGGGATAATGATGGAACGTCCCGTGCAAAAGGAGCGAAACTGAGAGAACGAACAAGCGATAGCGAGCAAAGTGTCAGCGGGGTAATTAGGCTTTTACAGTGATTGAGAATCTCGGCGTCGTCGGCGTCGCTCGCGAATAAGTGTCTTTAAACCGTGTCGTCCGCCGAGCGAGACATTAATCAAACGAAGCCGGTGGTTATCGATCCCAGCGATTTGTACTGTCGTGCGCGTTCGCGGCTCGGCGTCAGTTCGCGCGGTCGCTGCAACGGCCGAGAAAACGCGAGCAAATCGAACGTAAACGGCAGCAGTTAATTTTGACACCGGCGATTACTCGCGGCAACTTAGACGCGCGAACTGGCGAAACTCGTTATTTCTAACACGTTAACGTCGGTGTTGATACTTTTGCGCTTAATGGCTCGCGTATTTGTCCTGCGACGTAAACGAACTGACAATTACTTTTATAAGTATTTTGAGTTGAAAATATTTGAAATATTTTTATGTTTTTCGGAAATATTTTTATCAAAAGAACTATACCAGTTCACTAATCTGTTTATATAAGTGAGATGTTGTCTATATATAAATACAAATTCTTGCATTTTGTCACTTCTTCGAAACGAAACGCATTTTTGAATGTATTTCACCGGATTAAGAGAGATGCGCGTTCTATTTCACGCTTTCTACTATTTCATTCCCCCGATCATTTGTGTCCTTTCGACTGCCCATATCAGCGGGAAGAGCTATGCGGGCGCAAAATTTCAATTATCTGAGAAAAATCTCCATTGATCCTTGCCGCGAGATTGAACGGCCGGCTATGAAACACGGACGAAAAGGGAAGATTCAAACGGTTTGCTGGGGGTGTGGGGGAGAAAAGCTAGAGAGCGGTAAAAACCTTTATCGGACGATATCAATTTTTCTCAAAGAGCCCCGCGTTGATGTATACCGGTACACCTCGAAGCGGCTTTAACGGATAAACGAGAGAGAGAGAGAGAGAGAGAGAGAGAGAGAGAGAGAGAGAGAAAGAGAGAGAGAGAGAGAGAGAGAGAGAGAGAGAGAGAGAGAGAGAGAGAGAGAGAGAGAGAGAGAGAGAGAGAGAGAGAGAGAGAGAGAGAGAGAGAGAGAGATGCGCCGCCTTCGGGAATACAACATCGTGATTCGTGAGCCGTTCGAATACATGCACCGAATAATGGTGCGTTAGTTAACTCTTGAATGCAGTCAGCGTGAAGATTACGAGATGCATTTAATATGCGGAAATCTACATATGGCTAGACGAGTAGGATAGGCAGAGAGATTTTTCCTGTCCTGAGTTTAAATCCCTTGGGCATGCTAAAGGATTATACAGAGTAATATAACTGACAATTTAATACAATCATAAACATGTGAGTTTAAGTTAATGCTAGATTGATATGGAACGCATAATTATTTTAAGATATGCAAGTTCCGTGTTTCTACCAACGAATTAATCGTGTAAGAGTCAGAGATTGATGATAAATTTATTAACATTGATTAATGTTAACCTACTTCGGTGGACAATCGCGCAAATTATGAATAAAACTAATCAATTGTACTAAAAATGATTATATATGATTTTCTCTCATGATATTTTCTCAAACATAAATTTTTTCTTGTGTAAACATCTATGATATATATATTTATATATATTTAGAATATAGAATAACCAAAAAACAATTTAATATTAATTATTTTTAGTATACATTTTTAGTAAAAATTTATAATAATGCGATCCTAACGTAAATATAAAATATTATTTTAATTCTTCAATTTAATCTTGAATATTACACTGGAATTTAAATTTTAATTACTTGCTATTTTTTCCCAATTTTTTTCAGTTAATTTGTTAAATCATTACTAAAACATATTATTATATAAACACAGATTATATTTTTGACCAAACTGACATTTATTCTTACGTTAACGTGAGAATAAATGTCAGTTTGGTCAAAAATATAATCTGTGTTAATTTTTCACTGACAAAGCAAAGAATTTTAGAAAATATTATAAACACGCTATCTTTTTCGGAGAGATTATTGTGAAATTTTCAATGTGTTTTCTGAAGAGGATTTTTCATTGAATTACGATATTCTGCAGGGCTTGTAGGTTCGAATTCAAGACTTCGCATTTGCCTCAAGACGCGGATAATTTAATATACGGGAAAAATCGCGCGACGCGGTCGGCAATAAGTCTCCAAAGTTCCCTCGTTACGCGCAAATCGCTCCTATAAAGCTTTCGAGTATCGCGTTGCTAATTGAGGGTAAGGAAGCGTAAGAGCAGGCTGCGGGGATTTTTGAATAATGTCGACTAGCCGATTCACTCGACCGGAATAAAATGCCCTAGGCGCTTCTCCATTTTCATGTAGGCGCGCGGAGCTACGAGAGATTCTTTTTTCGCGGGAAATTTACATCGCACCGAGCCGCGGGCGATGCGTATGCGCGCATCACGACGTACCCGGTATACGTAATTAGGTCGTGATTGGCCGCGACGCGTAGAAGATTGTCTCGTATCCGTCGACGAGGTCGTCGCCCGAAAATTTTCGCCGGATACTTCAGTTCCCGATTTTACGGTCAACCTTGTGAAACTTCTTTTGACACTTATTCATGATTAAGGATAACCCGTTTTTGCACAAATCAAGTCATTGTCTCGAGCATTGGATAACGAAACTTTTTATGCGCATGTGGATAGTATATGATGAAATTTGTTTTAATTTAATGACGAAACAAAATATCTAATTATTCGCTAAAAAATCTTTTTATATACAAAGCGCAAAGTGTTATTAAAGTGGCAATTAATTAAACTATTTTCATACGTTTGAAGATACGTATACATTGAAAATTACTATTTTATATTACATATAGAATGCTGAAGCTAATAAAATAAGAAAAAATTTGTCGAGCAAGTTTCTAATCAAAAGTAATATTCCTTCATTCAGCTTTTCTCGTCGAATCTCTTCTGCTCGTTAATCTAATAGTACATTTTATGGTCCGCCGAGGGCAATTTCTCGGGCTTAACGTAATTTCTCCGCCGAGTCTATCCGCCGTAAAATTTCGCGGGGTTTCTTCCACCTCGTTCGGAAGTATCGATAGCGCAATCGGTCATTCCTCCGCGTCGACGTTGCTTTTATCGTCGACGTCGCGACGACGAAACCCTCGTTCGGCTTTAACAGTCCGCGAAAAACAGATCGATCGCCCGCTCGTTCTCGGCACGTCATCCCAACGAATGGAAAGGTCATTTCCTGCGAAAGTTACTTTTTTTCGCGTATATAGCCAACAATACGCGGTCGCCGGTGCATCGCATTGTTCGCATTGTAAGAAACGCAAGGCGATTCGTCCTATCGCGATCCAGACAACGGCGAAATTGCTGGTAGAAATCGAGGGGGAACTGTTTCCCGATACCTTCACGATGTGCTCTTCCTATTAATACGTTCCGTTTCTCAAGTCATCTAAATATTCTAAATGAACGTCTGTTACACGTTAAGTTTATTTTACTTTCGCATATCGCGTTGCACGCGCAAACAATTTATACGAGGAATCCCGCGATACTAGATTAGCCGATCTTTTCTTTTCCTTCCAAGAAAAGTTCGCACCTTGCGCTGTCGCTGTCGGTGTTATAACTTGCTCGAAGAATTTCACTGCAACGTCTAAATTACACGCAAGCCGTATTCGCGCCGCGAGTATTTGCAAATACGCCCGTAAATACACGCGATATGTGCCGAGCAAAAGGAAAGCGCATCGCTGCTTTAAGGTATGTCCGTGATGGAAAAGGACGAAAACGGGAAAGAGAACGAACCGATGTAGTGTGCAAACAGTGCTTGGGGTATGTTTCCCGAAACGGAAAGACCCTCGGTGGGCGTTTATCCGAGCGCATACGCGCACGCAACACGTTTACGCGACGGTACAGTCGTCGAGGTATACTTAAATGTACGACGTGCCACGCCATTAAAATCCTAAACTCGGCAGGATGTATAATGCTTCGTGACAGCTATCTTCAAACATATTGTGTGTGAAAAACATAACTTTCAGAATAGCAAATTGTTATCCTCGATGTGCTATTTTTTATAAAAAAATATTATATATCTAATATAGTTTTGTATATTTTTTTTGTACATTTGTACAAAAGGGAATTTTCTGCTCTTTTATTAAAACAATCACAAAAAAATAGTAAAAAATATTTATATATAAATAAGAAATATATTAATTATTAAATTATACACAATATATTAGTATAATGTTAAAATTAAGAGAATATTTACAAATGCAGAATATTTAGCGTCAAGAAATTCTCTACCATAATTTTGTTTTACTAAAGAATTAATGGATTATTTAAGATACATTTTAAATATACAAGTTGCTTCATTATTTCTTATTTAAAAACTGGATATTTGTTTATTACATTCCAAATTATATTATTTAGAATATAGATATAGATAAAGTAAAATTTACATAAGTGCAAATTAAGATATTTGAGTAAGCCCAATACACAGATATGTGATTTCAAACACTGAACAATTTGACACATTAACTATCTATCGTGTATTTTCAAAGAGTATTACTAAAATGAAACATTATTACAAATATTTGTGTACCTCAGGCAATAATGCAGCAACAATAGATTGTTATACGAGCTGTATACTCAAGCACAAGCATTATACGTGATATGTTCGGACAATGCAATATTTCCGTAATTCGAGTAATTAGATGTTTGAATATCTCATATTCGTTATATTATATATTTTAAAATTAAAAATTTGGAAATAATGATGCACTATGTATAGATAAAATGATTAAATGTGAAACAATAGCAAGCATATATAAATAATAAATAGAAGCATTTAAATTATTTAATATTAGATTATCGCAAATTTTTCGAAATTTTTTCAAATCTGTGTAAGCATTTACATTATAATTTCTTAATAAATAGTCTTTTTACATCTTTAGTTAAATAGGTCATAATCCAATAAATTTTATTTTAAACTCGTATGTTACTCTTGTAAATCTTACTTCGTTATTAATGGTCGTGTGAATTTTTGAGTATGCTGTAATTCGCATAATTCTGCTGGTCGCATTTAAATATATCTTGCAAACCGCGGATGGTTCATTCGTGCCGCTGCGATTATCGTATAATATATTACTGGAAAGTTATATTGCATCGATACCAACGATACAACGATATCGTTTACCATTTTTGTATCGTCTTTTTGTCGAACACAAGTCCCTTAATCCGGTGAAAGGACAAGGCGAGCTAAAAAAAGCGACCGTAACGTAAGCCACGGTAGTATATTATTACTTGCATTGCTTCATCAGGAAATATCGAAATACACGATGATTATGAAGAGCCGAATGATTATAATTAATCGAAATACTCCCGTTAACTGTATTTAACGAGCTACATAAATCCATGACTCCGAGAGATCCTTTTGCCTCAAAAAATCACATTAATCAATAAATCAAACATGTTGAGAAACATCGGTAGATACGATTCAGCAATATTGCTGTGAAGAAAATTCACATACCTCACGTGAATAATGAGGCAAGATCTACTTAACTCTCATTTAAATAAAGTTACAGGATATAAACACGGTTATGTATGTATCAACTGGTAGATCGGGATGCAAACGGATCTTAAGGAGGCTCTTACCTCGATCATAATATGACAGATCTTTATGAAATTAATATATGTTGTAAAGTGAACCACAACGGACCGATGCCCAAAACTTGAGCATAGGTTGACGATAAAAACTGTAAAAATATCAGTATTGAAATTCGCATTTTTAACACAGGGCATATGGTAAACACTAAAATTTTTACCGGAAGTGATGTATTTTCTTGGCAAGTTTGCGAGCCAGGTAAACAAAAAACTAAGGAATTGTAGTTAAAATAATAATCTTTCTAATGATAAGAAGAAAACTTGGTGTTGACGATAAGTTATAAAAGATATTGTAGTTTTAATATGACGTACGACAGGTTAAGCGAATGATCTTCCGAGTGTCAAAATCGCGCGAAGTTTCTAACCTCACTTGCACATGTCTTTTCTCTGCGCTGTATGGTAGGGGCATAATTATTCTCTCGCGGATTGACAACCTTTATTTTCGAGAATTTTCCTTTCATTTTCCCTCTCAGCATTCTCAAGTTATATCTTTCTTTTGGCTCCATCTCTTTATCGCATCAATCGCTACAACGCTACACGGCTACACCTCACTTAGCTACACACTGCTGCAGACGACGTTGTAATACGCGCATGTTATTATTCTGCTCTTTAGCACTGACGTAGTCAACTGACTTATTGTATAAATTTTAATATTTACACTAATAGAACATATAACTTACTCTTACACTATGTAAAAATCATTATTTATTTTTTTATTTAATTTTCCGATAATTTTATAACCAATTATTAATGATAATTTTTCGGTTGCTACATTGATTAGAGCAGCCGGGTAAGAGCCTCCTTAAGATGTAGAAGTTACGACGCGTCGCGCTCCGACTCGACGTATCACTTCGCAGTGATCGACGAAGCGCGTACTTCGACAGTCATTACACGGCCACGGAATTTACATTACGAGCAAAGTAGACGCGATGTAACTTTGTCCGCGCGCGGCGCGGCGCTTTCCTCGCTTCGCTATACGATAACTCGCAGAAATAAACCGAACTGGTTTCGCGGACGGCCTTAATCGCCGTCATTACCATCCGCTCGTAACCCATTACAGTATATTTGCATCGTTCTTTTTCTCCCCGGTCCATCGTCGTCGATAAAACGTACTGTACGCGAGCGATACGCACGCAGAAAAAGCCACAGTTTAGCCAGAGAACATGTAAACACGTATGCGCGTACGTAAATGAACACGCGCGTTATACGTACTTGGCGACGACTCTCCCTCTTATTCCTTTCTTTCCCTTTCCCTTTTTGAAGTTGTGCCTCCCACGCCCGTTACGCCCGTCTCCACCTCGTACTTTTCTCCCTCTGCACAAGGGAGGACCGAAAGGAGGGTTCGCCTCCCTCGAGTTATTATTATTTTGCCGCAGATATACATTCACGTGGACTCGCTTTAATGGTCTGACGTTTATTTCCTACCAGGGTCGGTTTTATCGTAAAACTGATATGGTAAAGCAATTTATCTAAAGTATAGAAAAGTCATGAAAGAGAAAGGTCGAGAGAAAGATCCATCATAAAATGTATATTATATGTCGTATTAGAGAACAAGCGCAATTCATCGTATACGGTATCATTAAGCATGATTTAACTCTTTCCCCAATATGACAATATAAGTGTGTTCCATGTGCCAAGTGTGTATTTTGAAACGAAGAAACAAAGCTTGCTTACATTCTGCTTACATTGAATATAAAATTATGTACTATTAACTGCGGTACACGTACGCGATCGCCGGAAGCTTAATTTAATAACAGGTCTTGACGAAGGTTAATTTAATAACAGACCAGTCTCTCTCTCCTTCGGAGATTCGCCAATGTATCATATAATACCCGATATTATCAAATTAGGAAACGCGTCACGAAATCTCATTCCTGACACTCGCTTCAAAGTCCAAAAGTTTGAGAAGCAGAAGACATAAATCCAAAAAAATCAATTTTCAAGATAAAACCTGCAATTTCGCACTTACGTATATGTGCGTGGATGGCTTTTTAAAATAAATGTGGATGAATTCAATCAAATTGAAATAACTTACATGTAGAGAATAATGTATGTCCGTACTTTGACAATCTTTAATTTAAGAAATGAGAATTAATAAATTTGTATAAAACGCTATATCCATTTTTTATTCTAGAAAACTTACTGTGGTATTAACATTTAAATAATCGCATTAGAAGATATCACATTTATTCACTTTGTAAACTAGAGTTCGTCTTTCGAATTGCAAGGGTCTAAATATTTCATATATCATCATTTTGAACTTGCCGCCCTCTGTTTCTCAGATATCGGATCGTTGATCCGACTCTGTCAGGACTTTCTACACAATTTTCCTATAGCAGAGAAAGAAAATTCTCGGAGCACTCGAATGCATCGCGAGTGCCTGAGAGCGTGGCTTCCGTTAAGGGTGGAATCGCGCACACAACGACAAGAAAGGCACTTCATCGACGGCGAAACGAGATTTTTCGGCTCCTCTTTGCCCGCGTATACTTCTCCTTTGTTCCCGTGAATACCAGTCGAGTGCTCAATAGTGGATCATGAATGTCGGGGCAAAGAAAAGCACTCTCGATTTGGCAGATAATGATATACTGTTCAAGGTTTGATCGACTTTTCCTCGATGCGTTCTCGCGATTCAGGGAAATGGAAAACTTGCTTTGAGTTGTGTTTCACAAATAGATAATGCCGTTAGCGTCAATCCGTAAAATTATTTTTGCGTATACAATGTATCATGTAAAATCTAATCTTTTTTTATTACGGCAATTTATTTCACGTTTTGCTATAATATTAGAGTGCTATTTAGCAGATATAGCAAACGCTTTACGTTCACGTTTACGATGGAGACCTCCCAGAAGACAATTTGTCAAAGAATAATCGTTTATATTTAATCTAATTTTATTGTCGAGTCGAAAGTCATACGAATGTACATAATTTGCATTATTTACGATTATGGTAGGATTACATCAAGTCAAAAACGACGGATTTAGATAAGTTGTGGCATATCTATGGTTAACAGCAAGCTTGTTGTTAAGTACATATAGAAAGTTATTCGCAAATAATTGTTTTGCGAATGGCGAAATATGTATGAACGCGTTTATGATAATTCGGCTGAATAATTTATCAGCATAATCGCCCCTTCGATCTCATCATTGCTTTGCAATTTGCATCGCAGCGCCTTCTTGTCGTGCCAGAGCGATTGCATTGACCGGCTATTTATAATTGCGTAAGAATACACCGACGAATTAAAACCAGAGCTGCGTGATAGATCGGCGTCACCGGTTTGGTGAGCCAATAAATAATTACCAAACTTATCAGGCAAGTATAGCGCGTAGAAAGACATCTCACACCTGTCCGCCTTGTAGAAATAGAATAAAGCTTCCCGTACATGTTTATGGTAATTTCGATTGAATAATTTATCAAGATAATCACTCTTTTATCCCCCAGCCCGCGCTCGTGATTTGCATCGACAAGTTGCGCGACTCGCACGGCTTGTTTAAAACTCGGTCAAATGAAGATACACATTTTCTACAATTGAGATGATAAATCAATAATAATTTATCTCATGGTTGCTCTGCCATTACCCAATGCCTTTTCCCCAAGCCTTCTTTCCTTCCTCTTCTCAGATTCGTTTTGCTTCGATAAACAACAACCTATACTAATCGGTTCATCGCTGGAATTAATCAATCGCGCATGTTAATTGTTGTCAATTGTGGGAAATAATTGAATTCGCTGTCTCTCGGTATTCGATATGATCGCGTCTTGACGTAGTATAATGCGGTGAAACACGGCGCGGCACACGCGCCACTATCTGTCGACTCGAGTCTCATTCTGGAAATGATAGCGTGCGACATCCTTACGTACGTCGTTACCAAGCAAACGCTAAATGTAAGCGCGCGTACGATAATCGTCTCTCTCTCTCTCTCTCTCTCTCTCTCTCTCTCTCTCTCTCTCTCTCTCTCTCTCTCTCTCTCTCTCTCTCTCGCTACCACAAAGTATTTAATATAAGAAATAAACTACGCGCGCAAAATATATATATATATATATATATATATATATATATATATAACACTTCTAGTAAAATATTCTTCCAAATATCAGTCATGCTTCTGTCTTGCTGATGAAAAGACATTAAAGTAGATATGGATAAAATAACTGTTTATAAAATAGAAAGAAAAAAGGGTGCAAATTACAAACTTGCACATTGCTTCCTCATTATTACAGGAAGCTTATTTTATTTATGTATAATTATTAGTATTAATTTTTTTGGTTTCCTCATAAAGAAAGCTTTGTGAGCAAAGGAGTAGTTCGTTGACTTCTACTTGCACACTTAAAAACTATAAAGAAGCCCGATATCTCAATATTTGCGGAAGTTAGAGCAAATTTACCGAAATTTCTATAACTCCAGAACTAATCAACCAAATCTTAACGAATTATATATGAAATATATATATAGGGGTAGAAAAAAGACTGAAAAAATATAATAAAATTAGAAATAGATCGATATCTCCAAATTTGCGGAAATTAAAGCATAAACAAACATTTTTGCAAATTCAAAATTTTATTTAAAAAAAACTGATTATATTAGCAATGTTTATTAATTCTATTATATTCTTCAGTTTTTTCTACCCCTATTTCATATATAATTCGTTAAGATTTGGTTGATTAGTTCTGGAGTTATAGAAATTTCGGTAAATTTGGCACATACACACACACATGCACACATACATACATACAGACATTTTTTAAAACTGCAATTTTTCGACGTTTTAGAACATTCTAAACACATTCAGAAAAACAAAAAAATTTTTTTTACGAAAACAAAGATTCCTCTATGAGGAAGCAAAAAGAAAAAAAAGAAAAAGAGAAAAAAAGAAAAAAGAATAAAAAATAGTGCAAATTAGAAATTTGCACTTGGCTTCCTCATAGAGGAAGTGATGTCTTAAGATCACACAGGTCTCTCAACTCTAATCATAACAATCGATTGCACTCGATTGAGAAAGCATCTTGGAATAGAAATATTGTTACTTAAATCGAATGTTAAATCGACGGATATCCGTCGCATCGAAACACGATCGCAAATACAAAGAAACGCGATTATTTCCTGCAAACTATCAGTATGCGCGATTGACTTTAGCGATTTAAAGCAAACGGAGCACAGAATATCTGGTGTACAGGGCCTCGATTCTCTAACGAGAAACGTATGCGCAAACTCTTATCTAACAGAAAGGCTGCAAATTGATTGGTTATTGCACAGTTTTTAGCTAATAAGCTTGCAGCTTTTCTGTTAGAGCAGAGTTTACGCATACGTTTCTCGTTAGAGAATCGAGCCCCAGTTCTTTCGTATAGTACGTTAAATATTTTGTGGTAGCGAGACGGTTATCGTACAGGCGCGTGTGATCCTATGTGTTTGCTGGTCAGCGGCGTATTATGGAGTAATACTGTAGCGGTATGTATACGTCATGCATACGTCACGCATACGTCACCTTGTTTGTCTCTCGCGCGACCGTGACTCGCAGAGGGGGGGGGGGTAACGACGCGCGCCGCTCCGAGTGTCGTCTTATTGTTCTTCGAAACACGACCGCGATTAGGTACCGAAGAAGCACGCGGCGGTTTTCTACGAACAATTAACTAAATATTATCAGCCGGCGCGATTCCCTAACTTTCACAATATCGATCTGTAAGACACAGCGAGATGACAAATAACTATGGCGTATTGGTTATTAATCAAAGTGAATATTTCATTCATTTTACATAATAACAGAGAAGATAGAGATTGTAAATTTTATTACTTTATCGCATATATTTATATGCATCCGCGGGCGATAATGATTTCTATAACGATGCTTAGATATAAATGTACCTCGCGCCGCGTTTTGAATGTTTCGCTGATTTATTCATTACTACCGAATTAAGAGCGCGTGTAAAACACGAACCGTCGCGCCGGATCGAGTGCTTAACAATATACATTTAATTGGATTTAATGGTTTAAAATATACAATTACGCAATATCGAAATTTGATTGTATATTTTCGGATGGTCATAAATGACCATCATTTTCGAATCATTTTTCGTTTATAAACGGGACGATTCCGAGTTGAATATTGCTATAACATCTTATTAATTAAATAATAGTCATAATTAAATCAGTTTGATATTTATCAATCGCGTAATATAAATTCGACATTGTTACTACATTGTTTGCAATTTGTCAAAAGTCTCTGCCGAGATTTCGTTGAGCTGTCCGTTGAAATTCGCGAGTGTCGAATCTCGTATTTTTCCCCCGTGATTTTCGCGATCGCGATTGGATGGGATTCCATCACAATGAACAATAGTGAAGTGCGTGTCGCGCGTGCGATTAGTATCGGAAGTGCAGTAAGATTAGCCTAACGAACATTGTATCGTAATTAGTCACGTTTTCGCGACTATTGTGTTGTGTACGAGTGCAACAATTGAATCTGCAAATAGGAGAAGGCTTGGGAGCCAACATCGGGCGTCAGCGCAACAACCATGAGGTGCGTAAATTATATTTTATTTTATTAGTAGATCTCTAGAAAAATTACATCCCACACAAATATATAAATATAGCGCTTGAAACAAAGATTTATTAATAACGCGCGCTCTATTGCGTATATTGTGGCGTGTTTCCACATCAGTTATATACGTCCTTTTAATGATCCGGTTTCATATAGGAATATATATAATCGTTCCAATCTCACAATTTGACTCATTGTCACTACACTCTCAATTTATCTCTAATCAAAATATGAACAGTCCATGTCTTAAAATATATCGACATTATATTTGGAGTATCTCTCCCGATACACTTTCTGATACAAGATTTGTGTAACGACTATATATACACGAATCTAAATGACTTTTCATCTTCAGCTAGTTCTGCTAGAGATTGATCGCCATATCGGTATTGTACATCAAAGCCGGATCGACTTGCGCATGCACTTTTCGCGAGACTCTCAAGGCGCGCGATCAACACACGCGTGGGTGCAGTGCGTTGCGTTGCGCTGCGCGAGAATTACGAGGCGCGCGCTCGGTTGCGAAGCATTAACATATAGATGCGATCCGTGACGCGGAATGCGTACGCCGGATATGCGCGCTTAAGTTGCCGCGCGATACCAGGGGGAGTAGGCCGCCTTCGACAAGGAACACGGGGGTAAGGTAGCCGAGGGCTACCAGTTCGTCGTAATTACCGCGCTGCTTATGAATAACGGCGGGGGCGGACACGTGAGATCGCGCGGATCCGTCCCCGCGGCAGCGGAAGGCCCGTGCGAGAGATCGGGGCTCGGTAACGAGAGCCGAGTCGGCCGTGTATCCGACGACGATCACGTTGGTTCGCGGCGGGCCGCGCGATTTGTGGGCCCGCGTGGGTGGATCGCGTCAAGTGGACCTTCCCGATACGAGAGACTCGCCTCATATTGTGATAAAATGTAGACGTTAAGCCTGGAACACACCTACGGTACATTCGCCGATCAGCATCGCCGACAAACGTGCTATCTAAGATTTTCCTCTCAACTTATACACGGTCTATTCCCTCGCTATTTGCGAAAGTACAGTCGCCTCATTAACGTAGCTCGTCATCCCTTTTTCGCTCGTTTTCTATAGCCTTTAATATTGAACGAATATGAAGAAGTCGATTAAGATATGAACAGAAGATATCTGAATGGCGTTTTATTTTTGAAAAGTTACATGTTCTATATATAGAACATGACATTTATTTTAGAAAATTAATTCTATGTGCGTTTTTATTTAAAAATAATTAGTGTATTTTAATTCATCAATAATAAGTATGCATGCATAAAAATAATGAATTGCAATCGTACTCAATGATATGCATGAGTATAACATCGAGAGAGAGATCCATTGAGATATATAATTAAATTATTCGCAATCAAAATAAATGCAAATTTTCTTTGAATAACGTTCATATGAACGTTTGTAAGTTTATACCGCTTTTGTGTGTTATTATATGTGCTTAAATCGCACATTTGAATATGTATAGCTATATGTATTACAATAATCATTATAATGCTATTTTCTCGGATATCAAACGAGAACTTTATATAAATCGGACACAAGTTTTCTGATATTCTCTTATCTCTCTTTCTACACTTGCCGACTTGCTACGATATTACGATAATATAATACAAGATAGTTATGTATAGCAATATAGATTCCCTGTAGATTGAACTGCGTTAAATTGCAAAGTTGAAGTAGCAGGAATTGAAAAATAAAAAGATAACTCAGTCTCGCTTTGCCGTCGGGCGAAGTAACGAGAGAAAAAGTGCGCGAGAATGAAACCGGTAATGAAGTCTGAAACCTGCACGCGACGAGAGCGGGGCACGGAGCGTGATCGGCGGGCTTCGTCCCAATGAAATTTCGAAGACGTGAAAATCAAGAATCGGCTTAATCTTGATCGTTCGTTTCTTTGAGATACAAACGGATGTAAGCGTAAGTCGGCTGATACCGGTTCAGCCCCGGCTTTTTTAATACTCCGCTATATAGCCAACGCGATTTAATCTGAAATCTGCTCGTTATACAGGATGTTCCCAGATCTGTCGGATGATTCCCTTAGCCATCGGAAAAACTTGATAAAGTTAAAGCTTTATTTTTCGTTAGCAAAAATCCGATTCAAAATTATTCTTTGCTATATCTAATTTGGTTTATTATCATAAAATATTTTGGCAATTAAGTTTCTATCGAAATTTAAACCTCATTTGAAATGATATAATAACAAATTGAAAAATGGGTCGATTTAAGATATGTAGGACAATTACGTTAAACTGCGACGTCAAATATCTACGTAACGTAAGTATTAAAGTTTCGTCATTAAAATGATTTCATCATTTTCTTAGTTATCTGACCTTGCGTTATCTAATATGTCTGAGACACCCGCTATACAAGAACGTTAACTTACGGCGACTTATCGCGACATTATCGAGACGCAGAGGCCGAGATCGTGATTTCGCGAGCCTCGGAGAAAAGGCTTGCGAGAGAAGTATTTCCAGGAGGCCTATTATGGCAGATAATTTACGCGGGCCGTTCCTGCGGCAGTTTCCCCGCAAGAATTTACAGCGACAGAGTGCCACTCGGCGCGACACTCGCCAGGTGTAAATTCGATTACGATACTACTTGCCTTCTCGCGTCGATATTTCACTCCTGCGCGAGCGGAGTAGGTGACGTCGCCGCGTAATCTACAAGCGGAATTATGCGCGTCGCGTAGGCGGCGAAATTTCTAATGCGTCTCGTAAAGAAACACGATCGCGATAGCAAAAACCGAGCTCGAACAAAATCGAACCCGAGCGCGATAATTCCGTCCCAATATATGTAAACTTGTTAGCTCACAAGAGAGTTTCTGTCATCGAATGTTTCAGGATTAGCAAAAAATAAGCACATAGCGTCTCTTATTAGTCTGCAAACGATAAAGCATTGAGAAAAGCTTTTTGCGAATTATAACAAATATTTTTCAATGTCTTCTGTTTAAAATCTTCGAAATAAAATATATATTATATGAATATACACACTACTCTCAAAAAATTCTTTTCATCGAATGAAAAGACAAATTATCGTATTATAAACTCCCAATTGTATATCAAACACCTTTATCTTTAGCTCAAAGACAGTAAGACAAGTAGGGTTAAACAAGAATTATTTTCTCGGCGATGGCAACATCTGATAATTAGTATCATACCGTCCGCGGGGTGTATCTTGCCCCCAGGTGCAAATGCTCGATCGCGATACTCCTCTTCGCGCATCGATATTTCACTCGTGTTCGAAATGCAGAGAGCGTCGAGACGTAATCTGCGCTCTGCATATGGAGCACGCGTGGGTAGAAACGCGGTGGATTCGATGCAACGAGAGAGAACTCGAGAGGGACGACAGCTACGAAAGCCTCTTGCTTTTCATGCCGTCAGTTTCCAACCTGGAAAAATCGCTCGATCTGTCGTGAACGCGAGACGCATTGTGTCAGTACAGTTTTATACAAGTTTAAAATCAACATCGACAACATCTTATCTGATTATTGTAACAGTGTTGCCGAGTGAAAGTCTGTTTACTTTAATTTTTGTCGCAATGTACGCGCGGCGTAATTCAATATTGAGTAATCACGTCACTGACAATGAGTGAGGTGAATGCGATATTGAAATATTTCTGAAAGACAAATTTAATGCAATTAAATGTAGATTACAAAATACAAAAAGATCTATAAGATATTTAAAGGAAATAAAAACAATTTGCTTGCAAATTATATTTATAAAATTCTAAATAAATATATAATTATTTTATTAATCTGAGAATAATCCAGAATAGTTAAAATCGGAAGGTACTATCTGCAACGTCTTCAAGACAGTGTCAGATGAGGACGACACTAAATTAGAATATTAACCTTTCTCGTTAAAGTTCCAGGACATTAATTACATTAGTGCGTACATCGGCGGGATCTAGTGTTTAATCTTTCCTTCTTCTCAAACGTATAATCGTATCTTTTAATACTTTTTAAACATTTTCCCGAGCAAGGCTTTTTATAATATTTAAACAAAATTTATCGCTTACAATAAATTTTTAGCTTTATTAATTTTTATGTAATGTTTAATTGTATAAATAAGATAACTATATCTAATAAACGTAATATTTTTATGCATATATAGATTAAAATGTAAGTTTTTTTTTATAAAACTTACATATAAAAAATATTACCAATTTACATTGCAAAAATAAGTTTGTTGGATAAGTTGCTTGGATAAGAGTTAAGATATATATTATTTTGAAGCTTGAGTGAAGTATATTTCATATGCATCGGTATGAAGTTTTATGAATTCTGGCTAGATTTGCTTCCTCCGTAGGATCTCAATATTTGAGAAAACATCGCGGGAAAGCTCGCGTTTAAAAGCTAAATTTATCGAGGTGCATCGACGTCTCAAGTTAAAGTAAGAGGATTCGCTTACTTGTCCGAGCGGCTAAGAGCTCGCCGTGAAAATCGCGCATCGTCTACGCGAGTGCAAATGCCGGGGTAAACGGGCGAGCCGCAAGCGAGGGTAGTTTTAATTAAGCCATTAGGGGTGGCTGAGGGTCTGCGACCGAGCGGCTAGACGTCCCGACCCTCTTTCTCCTTCTCGCGCTCGTTCACCGGCTCTGTCTGCTTATATATAAATTAATATAGCGCCCGCATTCCGTTCTACCACGTGGCGACGAAGCTCGTATCCAGATCGACTTCCTTCCACCCTGATCCCTGTTAAATTTGCGGAAATTAATAATAACGCGAGATCGCGCGCAGACTCAGACCCGTATCAGAGTCTACTTGGTTGCATATACGCAATGCGTGTTAAAGTTCGACGCAGTTTCTCATTACAAACTCGAATTTCGAAGATAAATTCCAAATCTTTTTAGTCACATATATATTTCTTAGAGAAAGATATTATATACTATATATAAAAACAAAATAGAAGTTCTCTCTTCTCTTTAACTTTTTAACATATCGACACAGTTTTGATATTAATGTTTCCCAAGAAGATAAACGAGAAACTTGGTAAAAAGAGATGTGTTTCTTTTCTGATAAAAATTTTTTATTTTTTTTGCTTTATATTTTTTGCAGATATTTTTGATAACGCGAAATAAAATATCTTTCAAGTTGTTTCACATTTTGGGGTAATATTTAATTCCTAAAATCGTAAATACGATACTAATGCGATATAAGAATGTAGATTACATCTGAAGAGTATCGTTGGTAGCGCAGAGATTTTAAAGTATAATAAACTATTCATTATATTCATTTATAATAATTCTCAATCGCCAAGGTATAAATTTCGTATTTATCTTGAAAAATTTACGTGAATTGATTTAAGAACGTCTTGATGTCGTAGTATATGCTTTTTTACATTTTATTTTCTCGAAATAGCGTTTTTTCAATTATATCATTTCAATATAGCGAGAGCTTCGTGATACTTTCACAAATTACTTGGGAGATCATTGTTCTCGTACTATACACTTATAAGCGCTAAATGTGGCTGCTTGACTCGCATCTCACGTTTATATTAAACCATCGTACAGACAAATGTAACTCAGAATCGGACATGGACATTTAGTGCTGAATACGTGACATTAGAATACCGACCTACGCTAATATCGTTTGCCTCTCGAGACACCGGAGGTGTATCGGAGAAATTATTCCTCCTTCTCTTTCCCTCTTCTTCTTTTCCCACCCATCTATCTTATCTTCTTACGTTTCATCGTTCGCCAGTGATTTTTACGTCGCCCAGTGTGTCACCAGCGGAGACTTCGACGCGGCGTCGCAGCGTAACGCTCGGAATATCAAGTAGTTCGAAGGATTGTAAATGCAAAGAACGAAATACAGCGAAATATAGTCGCGCATGGAAGTGTTTTATGCTATACACTGAACAATCGTACAACGAACCAAAAACGGATTATTGCGGTTAAAGTTTGGGATACATGCATAATAAACGTTAGAAGTTTTAATACATGTTCCTCTAAATTAACATACCGATATACAATATTTAATATATTCTTCAGAAAATCCCATTATCCAAAATTCATATTTCACAAAATGCTATAATAAAAATTATTTTGCAAGACGCATTTCTCTGAAAGAGTATTTTTTTACAGTTTTCACTTTGTGAGTTATAGTTAATTAATTAGTAATTATAATTAAGTTGATAGTTTAATCAACACTTAAGAAACGTGGTAAGTCGACAGTTGTATCCCACTTTACGAAGTCAGATGTAATTGAAGATGATATGCAGCGAATATACGTCAAAATCTAATAGCCGAAGCCTAGGCTCGGTGTCAACTCGAGCGAAAACCCATGAATTAAATGAACGCACGAATACGAACATCTGAAGATTCGCGATCGCCGTTCGTTCGTTGTTCATTTGCTCAGTGTATACGCACCTTCGAGTTTACTTTGCACTTACTTACCAGCTCGTCCATCGTATCCGCGCTCGTCGTCGTCATCCTCGTGCTCGCCGCTCTCCTCGCCTGCCGTGCCCTGCGTCTGCACGACCCTGGGTATCTCTGCAAGAATACGAGATAAATGAGAAGAACGAGCCTGGATGGAAGGCTGAGTTAATCCTGCAGGTGCTTCGTGCCAAGAACTTCGCGCTCGGATCCATAATTGTTTCTCTCTTACATAGAGATTGCGAAAAATATCTTGTATTCTCCGAGCTTCTTGGAAATATGTAAAATCATTAACAAACATATTTAAAATCTTAAGAACGTTATCTTCGCCTTTTTTGACATATTAAAAACTATAGAAGTATTTATTATATCTGATATTTTTAATCTGAGGCAATATGCATCACAAAATCTGAGTGCATCGCTCGAAGTATACAACCGCACGATACGACATTATTTTTGATCGTTTTATATTTATCACGCTGCCTGCGCGAGTCTTTTATGCACGATAAAATTCGCAAGCGCACTGTCTTCCTGATACTCCGAGGTGGGCAACGATGTAATCTTTCGTGACACGAACATTCGTTCTTGATTGAAACTCGATTTGAAACTAAAAGCCGTCCGTTGCGATGGAAGCGGGCGGGTCCCGTTCCGATGGTTGCACACACGCGTTTTCGCAAATTTCGCCTAATTGGACAAGCGCGGGGAGATGCGGCGTCGAGATCGTCGCGTGTTCCTCCCGATCGATCGATCGATCATTCTCGAGGGCAGTACGGGTGTGGTCGAACGAATCCGGTGTCTTTTTTTTGACCAACCTTCTCGCCACCCTGGTAGCAAGCTGAAAGATCGAACGTGAAATCGGCTTGGCGATAGACTTTTTGCTCTCCCTTTCTTGTCAAACAACATTGCGCGTTCTTGTATCCGGCCGTGTACACGAATATACACCGGTAACGATAAATCGCATGGACAGGAAAAGACTCACGTTTTCTCTCATTTTTGAGTTCCACCGTATAATCCATATTTCGAATTCCCCAGTAAGTTTTTAGCGTTCTGAATCTACTTTAAAGCATTATTTTTGAAAAACTGCGAGAGTTCAGACGTTTCCAAGAAACGTAACTGCGAGAGATCCAATTTCTACAAAGCTCTTCTATTGTTTTGAGCAAATAGTTTCTCAAAATTTATCTAAATGTATAATATCATAACATCATCTCACGGGAAAAGACACGGATTTTCTCTTATTCTCCGTGGTCAGAATACTATCTTCCTCGTTGTATGTACCGGTGTGCTTGGCGTAGCTCGCACATAAACGAGCTTGGCCCGAGGGGGGTGACGAGCGCGCCGGTGGAAACGAAATCGAAATAAAAGATAAACGCGGCAATGAAACCGGGTATCAAGCACGGTGAACGCACGCGTGGGCGTGTACTTACTGATGCAAGGCGCAATATGCGATCTGCTCTGTTGGTAGCCTCTGGCGCATCTGTTGCAAGTAATACCGGTTACGCCGTCTTTGCAGGGACACTGGCCGCTGCTCTGGTTACAGGTCTTTCCAGAAGCTCCGATCGGATGACAGTCACATGCTGTAACGCAATAAACGAGCTAGTTAGTTTAACGGAAACAAGCGTAAATTTTAGCAAAATAAATTTTTGAAAATAAACGCACTTAAAGACTATGTTTATTAATATTGTTTTTTTTTTTTTTTTTAATTTCGTTATACGTCGCTTTTGTATCCGCCGCGATATATAGAATCTACGTGGTATGAACGGCGTGACTAATTTCGTGTCAAAACACAACTGAAGATTGAGTGAAAGAGCTTTAGTCAAATTGGTTGTGTCAGATCCACTTTCATCAACCCGTTCGCATTAGTGCATAGTGTTCGAGTTGACTGTCGATTGCATATCGTTATGCTGTATCGCGCCTTCGAGATACGCTCGTTCTATTAAGAAACAACGCAGATAGGCGACCCGGAAAATGATGGAGATAGCCAAACAGGCATGACGATCCGCTACCTGAAATTAAGATAAAGCGCACGGACTTTACATGGCGCCTATAAAAGGACCTTGGCCATTGGCTGCAGCTCGATATAAACGGAAGATCTTACGCGGGATAAAAGCAGTTTATTCCCACGAGCGAAACACGAGGAGCATACTAATGCGGCGGAAATACGCGCGATTGATCGGCAAATTGAAAATAAGCGAAACTTTTAGACGAGATTAATTATGGAAATTAAGTGACTGATTTTTTCGAATTTAATTTTTATAACATTTAAGATTAAATCACCAAAATATATTATCAAAATATTATATTTAGGAGCGCGTTTAAGTCTATATCTCATTTAAATGAAAAGCTCACCATTATATCAGAAAATAAAATATTGAAGAATGCGTAATCTCTCTCTCTCTCTCTCTAAAAATATTGTATCTTACATTAAATATAACGAAATTAGATGTATAGCGTGTCCAGTTTTTAGCAGATCAGATTTAAGTGACGGATTTCCTAATTAACTTAAAATTTTTCTATAACAAAAAATCAAGAAAAACCAATAGATTCTAATTAAAAATAATTAAAAATAAAAGATGTTTCACAATTTCACATTGGCAAATAGAAATCTTATTTTTTCATTATAGAGCAGATTTAAACTTGATTGTGCTCAGAATTTTTATTTGTGAATTGATTGCAAATTGAGAAGTTGCAGAAGATGATAATATACATTGAAATTTCCTGTGAGAGAGTGATTTTAAAGAATTTAAAAAATTTTATTGAAAATTAATTTGATTACGTGGAACACGCTGTACACGATGTGTTATATATCGTAAATGATAAAAGGGGACTATGACATTGAGATGAATGCATTCTAGCCTTATCCTAATTTTATGCGGCCTAATCTTGCGTAAGGTATGCACGTGCGAGATATTAAAGAGTATCCCTTCGCGATTGCCACACGTAGGACGGAGAGTATCTTCATAGGCCGGTCATTTTGGAGGATTTATAAAATCAATCAGACGTGCCTCGACGAATGGATCGCTATCAAAGCATACTTTAGAGAAAGCTTAAGCTCTTCCCTTGAAGATTGGTTTATGGTGAGCTGAAGAGAAAAGCTAATAAATACTCACGTTTGGTTATACCGGATACTTTACATAGGCACAGGAATAAACAATATAGTTATCTCTTCGAGTACTTCTTCAGTAAATAAATTTATAATTATAAAAATCTTATTGAAAATTGGTGATGCAGTTATTATTTAACCATAACAGTTAATATCCCGGAAATTACAGGACAAAAAAAGGAAAGTAATAAATAAAATTGATTTACTGTTACATTTGACGGTAACAGGTGTTAACTGAATACTGCAGAAATGGTACCTTCTGTGCATGTTTTTCCTGTGTAAATCATAAAACGCAAATAACTTGTGAAAATAAAAAAGCAACATAGAATCATGGTACAAGTTACCGTAATACGAGCATTAACATTCTGTCTCTCGCGAGAGTCGCGCGTTGCCGGCCGCGATTTACTACCAATAATCGCAACAAAATTGCGCTCATCGTAAAATAATAACCCGCCTGATTTACGACAACCGTGTGCAATCAATTGTATCCTACTCGTAAATTGCATCCTGTTGATAATACAGGGCAATGAAAAACTTATGTCGCGCACGAAGGGCTGAAATTAACAACAATGTGTGCAAAATAAATCTCATTATTCAATATATCTCATATGCGAGAGATATATGATGATTAAAAAGTAAAATTGATACGTCAGCGAATTGAAAATATTTTCGGACATTTTCAGAGGAAAACGAGGTAGAATTGAATATTGAAGTAACAATTTAAAATTCAAATGATGAATTTCGTGATATTATCTTTTTTATTTTGTATATTAGTCATTTTATATAACGAGAGTTTGAGATGGATTGGTATCTTTTGAAATCTATTAATTTTATAAACAGAATCATATGATTCATGATGAAATTAATGGATCCTAATTATCTGACGCCGAGATTTATCGATTAAAGCCGGAGCATATTAATTAAAACTGACGTCTCACTGTTTTCCATGAGCTGACGAGTATAGCTATTATAGAACAAAGTTGATCCCCATCTTCTTTCGTAACTTTCTCGCCGAGATAATTGTGTCGCGTGTGGTGTACGAGGCAACGTCTCGTTTAAATTTGCGTTCTCGGCATAAATTACCATCTGCTCCGCGGGACGCTCCACGAAAATTAACGGGGGATACGATTCACATAATTCTTAATCGTCGACGCTGTCGTCGGCTCGCACATATTGACGTGAATCGCTGTTCGATCGTTCTTGAGCGAGCCGGTTGCTTAGATACATAGCGTGCAATCAAAATACAATCGCCCAATAAAAATTTTATTGCTACGAATAGGTACATATCTTCGTGATTAGCGCGCTTGACATAAATTGAACTCGCCAATATTTCGTACATGCCGATGTCGACGACGATCGTGTATCTTATTTCGCTATCGCAGTGAATTCAACGTGATAACAATCTTATATATACATATTTTGCTGGTTTTTTAAACGCTGAATGGGATATTTTAATTTTTTAGATTACAATAGTTAATTAAATAACAGAGAATTACTGCGTCAATTATTTAAACTGATCTAGAGGAAATGAAAATGTTTTCCAGCCTATTTATGAAAAATAAAAATTTTTCATGTAAATTCATAAAGAAACATCATGATATATTGATAGAAATTTTGAAGAAATTTCTTAGTAGGTATTTATAAGCAATTAATTTTCTCGTTATCTACCAGATTTTATCATTTAGCGCCATTTAACTTGGATTGCGCGACGAATGGCTTAATCAACCGCGAACGTGAGCGAGCCAGTTCGATCGGCGGTGCAGATTGCGATTCCGCGGACGTATGTCACGAGAGGTCACGACACGGTTTATTGGTCACGCGGCGTTGTCATTAGAAATGTCATAAACAGTGATTAGAGACATCACGGCGGCGCGGCGGCGACGCGGTTCAAGGCTTCAAGGATTACCACGTTTCTTGTTGCGACGGCCGCCGTCGGGGATATGAATTGCCGCCGTCTCCTGCCGACGCGCGACGTTGGAAACGACGTTCGACTTTCAACACCTAAATCGCCGTAACGGTTGTTTCGTATCCGCGCGACTTGTCTTCGGAGACAAGGAGTCGTTTGTTCCCTCGTTACCGGCCCTTTCGTTACCTATAAATTCGTTATGCAACTCTCGTCGCCGCGCGAGAGGCTGCATGTCGGAGATGAAAGCGGCAATCGCGCGTCACGATACCGCGTGGAAATCATTCGAGCTAGAATTCTTGGATATCGTTAAAATCGATCGTCACCGTTATTGCAACGGTATTATTATGCATTGGAAAAGTAGCTTGTCGAAAAATTAACCCTTCTGCTTTTATTGCTGATGTGTTATATGTACAAATTGCGTGAACTAATATAACTATATAACACATGTGTTATTACAGGCAGCTTTAGATTTGAAAATTACTCAGATTTTAATACCTAATTATCTGATACTTATTTACAACTAAGTTTAAAATAAGTGTTTACAGAATACCTACACTGGTAAAAAAATGACATTAAATTTTTTACATATAAGAGTCCATAGCTGAAAGTAGAATATCGAATTGCAAATTTTAGTTAAGTCTGCAATTACACACACACATTTAAGAAATTATATTGTTTGAAATTATATTATTTAAATTTTCTTTCTTAAAATATATTTTTTTAAATAATCCATACATACTTTTAAATAATTATAAGTACTTTTAAATATAAGGTATATAGATATGTTATATATAAAAATAAATAAATAAATTTAAATTTAATAATCGTATTTTAGTAGATTATAATAATGCAAAGCAAATACATTTAATGATTTGCGATTTCTATATTAAAGAAAAGCCTTGAGCACCAATCTTCGTAGTTCTAAGAATAAACCTGCGACGATGAGATGAAGGCTGTTCGAAAGTTGGACGATTAAATATAATACTCGTTAAATGGGGTCGTCAACTAACTTTTTTAGTAGCATATTATCTCGTTACGCAACAAATTACGCAAGAGACTATATCCGAGAGATACTTCTTGCACGCGATCTGAAAAGTAGCTAGTGTTACACGGATTTGATAGTGATTTTTAGCAGCATAGGAACAACGACAGGAAAAGGAAAATAGGAAATATAATACTTTAATTTTTCTCGTATATATAGAGAAAGTATTTATATATCTTCCTAAAAGCGTATTTTTCCCATAATTTATAAGAGCAATTTATTTAGTATATTTTTCGTTACTTGGAATAGTACAATTCAAATTACATAAAAATGTTAGAATTGCAGGAAAATGAATTACATGAAAATACGCTTGTTATGAGACATTCTGTATGTAGAACGCCGCCCTTTACTATAGCACGCAAGTGTCTCGTATCTCATCCGCCATCTCTTGGCATATTTCTTTAGATTATAACGCTAAGAAGCCAATTCGCGTTTGTCTCCTATCTTTCGCCTATTGGTGAGATCTAAGCTGGAAAAGACACTGTGTGTGCGCACACGGTTAAATCCATTAAGCGAAGGGAGAGCGAAGAAAACGACTATGATGTCTGGTGTATACAATAGATCTCTCCCTATCTTTAGATAGCTATTCTAGAGGCACGTCGCTATTCTAGTGAATATTCTACGTTAACCCGATCGCCAGAATTCGAAACAAGAATTGTCGGATTACGGCGCCGGCGCCGGCGTGGCGGTACAGAAGCCGAGTCGGTTGCGCGCCGTTTTCACGCGGAATCTAATCCAGGATTATAAGAGCGCGTTTATACAGAATTGCTTGTCAACTTAAACTGTGCTCTTGTGCGCTGGTTTGCTGCCTGTTATTTCGCGCCGTTGTACGATTGTGCGTTTCGTCGACACATTTGTCGTGCGAATAACGATTTATATCGTTGTCAAGTGTAGGAAAAGTTTTCATGTAATAATTACTTATAGTTTCTTAAAAGATTATTTAGATACATCTTCGATTACTTTTTACATAGCATCGAATAATAGTACTATATATTTTCAATAGTACTTATCCTAAACAGTACTATATCTTTAATAGCATTTATCTTAAATGCTGCATTTCAAATTTCTTCTAAAAAGTGAAAATTGAATGATGTATCTAGCGTTATAGCAGTATACCGAAAAAAAAAATGAAAACTACAGTGCATCGAATAGTCATCTTTAATCATTCGTGCATGACTCTCTCTCTTTCTCTCTCGCGTAATAACTCTGCTTAGGACTTAGAATCGGACTCGTTCCTGGTGCGTGTACGACTATACGATAGTATCTAGAAGGGTTGGTATTCAGATATGTTCTCGAAAGGTCAGCGCGCGCGAATAATCGGTACGATAGCGCGCGCTCAGGAAGCACGACGAAGCACCGTAACTCACATTTACGCCTGGAAAATAAGCGGGCATACCGGCGTGTCACTTATCGCCAGCTAATATGAACATGACTTCCCCAAGACACCCATAGAGATAGAAGAAAGTGCGCGAGGCTCATTCACGGGCATTTACGTTTTATCCGCATGCCGAGCGCGGCACGCCGTGCATGGGCCGTGCGCGGGTCGATTTTGGAAACTATTAACTTTGAAACTATCGTCTTCCACGCCGTCGATCGTACCTACGGCCATTCCGCTTCAGAGAAATCGCGCTGCGCGATCTCTAATGGTCCCAGCACTTGTTGTAACGAGCCGAGGCATGCATAATATACAGTAATGTCCAGCACGCGGTCAACCGTACTGCCTATTCCACATCAACATCCGCGCTCGTTCCTTTCTGTCATCTATTAATACCTTTTTATGTTTGAATCTAAGATCACGTATATGATGCATTTCGAGCGTTTGGATTCTTAATGATGGGCCATTTATAACGTAACAATTGGGTTAATTTTGCAAATAGATATCTCTTGCATGTATTATTTTCTAAATGTTTTATTTTCTAAATGTTTCTAATCAACTAGTGTAGTGTTTTTTCGTAAAGAATTTTCTCAACTAGAAAGGACGTACTCGGTAATAGAGATTTATCTTGAAATTTGTATCCTACGGATTGTACACACTTATTCTGTTAACGTAACCGCACTAAATCTTATAAAATTTTTTAGTTCGTTTGATATTAATCGCCATGTCAGTGTTCCTAAGGCGTTTCCGAAAGGCGTAATTTTACGTAAGACGCAGCTTTTCGCGCGTTTCGCATTGAAAAAATACGCGTAATCACATTTTCTTTCGTCTCTGCTTTTTCGTAATGTAATTTTCCCGCCGCCCTTCAGCGAGACGAAGCTGTTCGGATCGCGAGCATTCGCTAAAATGAGGCTTAAATTCAGAGAGACGAGCAAACGAGCTCGCCGGCTCTCGAGTCATTCCGCTGCTCAGTTCTTCGTTCCCTCTTCTCATGATTAGCATATACCGACATTCGTGGAAATACTACGTTGGAAAGGTTATCTGAGTTCTGTCAGCGACTTACAATAGTGATGTTATTTTCACCAATAAAATTTTCGTTGACATATACCAATAATTCACGTATAAAGTTCCATCTGATCCATCTTCGCGATAAATAGATGCGAGGTCTGGTACCGAGAAATTAACTGTACCGTTAACAAATAATAAACTTATCCGATTCATTCACGTGATTTGTTTTACGGTAGAGAATATGAGAGAGAATATATATAAAAATGTGTTAATTTTATCTATTTTATATTTGAACTGATAAATCGTACGCATAAAAACTAATTACAAAAATGATCTAAATTTTGAAAATATAAAATATCTTTTAAATAATCAGTTATATCTACAAATTGCACTTCCCAAAAGCGTATATTTTCTAGACATTTTTTTAACAATATAATTTAATTATTAACGTTTTAGTTCCAAGGTTTTCAAAACAATGTTTAAAAGATTTTAAGAAAGATTATATTTATAATATTACAAATTTATATATTTAATAATAATTGCTCCGGCTAACAAAAATTTGTAGGATTCAATATGAATTTGTAAAAATATAAAGATCATGCTAAACAGCTAAACGAACAGTATAGAGTTTCATTTAAATTTAAAACATCTGTCTGAAGTTTTATTTCTCGCCGAACAGAATAGAAAATGCGGTCTCATGCAAAATAAAATAGAAATATGACGTTAAATCGTACAACACTACACAAAGTTGTCAATTGCCGTAATCTTGCTCTTTCGCATCATCAGCCGGGTAACGTCTTGCGCTTCCGGCTCGGTTCAGGGTCTCCCCTATTCATGCTATTGATGTCGTGAAAGCATGAACCGGTCCCTTCGACAGCGTCTTCAAGATTAATCCGTTTCGCGGAAGTGCAAATGGTCCCGTCGTGCTTCTACTATCGAGACTGTAGATTTAGTCCTGTGGAACTTCTGTGTTATCCTGGGGCATTGTTGAATCCAAAACGGCGTACTTAAGCCGTATAACTTCTTTATGTTCATTAGTAATACGAGACTACTTTGGCGTTTAATGGCAAAGTAAAAGGATTTAAAATTAAGGTTTAAAAAAGTTCTTGGTAATTAAAATTTTAATGTATATAATTAAAGGAGATGCAAGGAGAAAGATACAAAAGAATGTACTTGAAAAATATATACTTAGCGCGAGACACACTACCGCGTTTTTTGATACAAGGTAGAGGCGAAACTGTAAAATTGTAAAAAAAATAGGTATATAAAGATGTCTATTTTGAATAAATTATCTTCTTTTTTAAAGGAGAGATTTGCATATTATTTTAAAGCGGATATATACAACTTGCCTGTGACATCATCATATGTACTTAAGTATATACATTTAGATATAAGAAATGTTTTCCACAACACAAAGGATTTGTGTCTCACAAACTGTTATAATGCAATAAATTCTAATTTCGATAAACTTCTCTCAAATTACAGTAAAAACTAGTAAAGATTTCTTTTTAAGATTACCCTTCTCATCATCCTATCTGCCGACGTTCTCAGATGGTGCGTTTACTAACGTCGGTTTATGCAGCTTCCTTCGAGATTTCCATCCGGGAGATTTAGTCGATAAGTTGCGAGAAGCTCGGCTTTATATTATGAGCTTAAATCGTAAAAGCGACGCGATCGTTCGGCGCTTAGTGATAATCTCCTTCAGATTAAATCCTTCGATGGCAGCACGAATGATCGTCGCCGCGTTCCTCTTTTGGAGAGGGTTCTTCTTATCGCGACAGACACGCCGCTTTCACGTAAAAGGCACCTCAAGAACCTTGAGCGGTCCTTCGTCTCTGCTCGTGATACTGTTATCGTCGCGTCGATCGATCGACCTTGGTGCGTGAGCAATCGTACGTTGGCGTGTACATTCCTGGATTCTCGCGCTTTAGAATCCAACTCTGGAAATGTCTCTGACTTGCGACGTCCAGACTGAATAATCAGCCATGGTCAATGACGTTAGAAAGTTTACCCTTGACATTCCCGTTTACCTTTCTTTTCCCTCGTCTTCTCGTCTTTCTCTGTTTCTCTGCCTTTCTCCGTCTTCGTCTTTCTTCCAATAGCGAGGGATTAAGTATTTTTTTGCATTAAATATGCATTGAGTCGTCGACAACGTCGACAAATATGCCGCGAATAGATATTTATGAAATTCCTTATTTTATACGTGCGCACAAAGTAGATTTTTCGCGACGTTGAAGCTGTAAAAGAAATAATCGATATTCCTGTCTCCGGATTAAAATCCAATCGGTATTATAAACGATCGCGGGCGCCGCTCTGCCAAAGCTCGTTTTACATAATGAAATTCCAAACCTGCTTTCGACGGCTCTTCGTTCTTCGGGATTGACTGTATCGGCAAGCCGGGCAAGCGATACCGAAGTCGTTTTTTCCCTCTTTTTATGATTTAATAGCATTTATTTCTTCGACAAGTTAAAATTGTGAAGTGTCCACAAAAAATGCTATAAGTGTCGAATTAAACAAAAATTTAAAGACATAGACAAAGACTTTTCGCATCTTAGAATGAATTACCATGCCATAAAATATGACGTTTATGACGATACGTGAGATATTGAGAGATTTATATCTTAATTTTTTCTTTCTAAAATATTTTAAAAGTAAGACAGAGAAAGAGAGATACTAAAATGGAATTGTATTTTTCCTCAAGTTCAAATAAAACAGTTTGCACAAAACAGTGCATGCAAATCATTGAAGAAATCGCGTTCTCAATACCACGATTACTTCGTTAATCAAATTCGACATCAGTTTCACTTCCAATAATCGTTTTGCATAATGAAATTCAGAAACAACTTTTGACAATTTTTCGCTTCTCCTCATGGTTGATGTTCATAGAAGATCCGACGCTCGTAAGGACTAGGGGAAAAAGGGTTCGCCGTAAGAAACGTGACATATTCTTCTCGCCTAACTTGCTTATGCACGCTCATCGTATTTTTCATGCAAGAGGCCGTTGAAGAGCGGTTAATTACGATTGCATTCGGAATCGAGCGTAAAAAGCTTAGAAGAGAAACTCCTCATTATGTGCGCTATTCAAGATTGTTTCAAAATCTTCTTCAGTCTTAGACCTTAAAGCCGACTTTATATTAAATATAACATATCATATGATTCCTTTACAAATCGTTCTAAAGAGCAATTCAAATACACTGTTAAAGGTTAAAGGATACGAAATTTAAACCAATACCGTGAGTTAGATTTATTTTGTTATTTTTTACTACCATGTGCGTCAAAATTTATTAGTTTAAAACAAACTAGGATTATTTTAACTCCATTAGTTTAGTCAAATTAACATTGTTTTAGTTAAATTAACTACATAATATTGAGTGGGAGCAATGGCAACCTATGGAATAGTTAAAAATTACTCAAAATTGAGTTAAATTTAACCCTATAAATTTAACAGTGTAGAAATGTCATGCTTCTGGAATTATTTTGAAATTTAAAACTCATTAAAATGAGAGAATATGGAAAATTTTCAGTATATTTATTTATAGCATCAATTAAATTTTGAAATTGATTAATAAATATAATTATGATTTCTTTAAATGTGCAATCGTGCGTTTATTAACATCCATTTTTTTTTTCAAATTGCTCGGGCGTTTTAATCGTCTGCTTTTTCTTGTATTCTTTATTTTACGTTTTTCATTCGTGTAATTACATTTACCATTCTGCCACATACTGTTTCACGATAAACTCTATCTCTATGTTGTGGCACGAGTCACTTTATTAATCCATTGCAAACGCGCCAGTAACCGTAGACTGGCGATTGTATCCTTTTAAGAATCGTGCAGCGCAAAATTCAATTGAAAGGTAAACGTAGCAGCGTTCTGGATGGCGTCCCGACTTTGTGCGAAATATTCCCAGGTATTCCCCTCTAAAAGTATTTACGGGAGAACACATGTCGAGAAACAATAGCCAACTAACAATTCGTTTATTTTCCATTTGGCAGAATACGCCACGTCGTTGCACATCCATTTGGCAGAATACGCCACGTCGTTGCACATGAAACATGGTCTTTGAAAAGTTTGCGTTGCACGGAACGTTTGTTTTTTTCACGCTAGTTTAGCTCAATTTTTAACCTTCCGCTAAAGACAAAAATTGATACTAATTTCATAATACTAGTTAGTTCAATTTTTGATATTACTTCAGTTACTGTGCCAACGAAATAATCTGACGGTAATAGATGTAAAATATGACTTTTCAAATAATATTTCAGAAAAATCCAAAAAATATCCTTTATATTTGTTTTGTATATATTTATCGTATATTTTTCTCCATATATATACATCCTCTGTTTATCGTATATAATCTCTAGATATAATCTACTACTAACTGATTAAATTTTTTTTTATCGTGAATGAGAAGAAGACCCAGTTTCTTATACTTCTCCGATTTTGATTTTGATCTCTAGTTGAAGATTATTGCGCACATAAAATTCGCATAAATGTCTGCGTGATTTACGAAGTTCATTCTTTCTCACGCTAAAAAGTATAAGTAAGTTTATCGCGATATACACTCTTGAAAGGACCGCACAAACTCGCATAACCGTGCCTAAATGCGCGAATGTGTGGGAGAAGGAAACTGACTGGATTTTGGGGAATAGGGAGGTTGCATTCATCCTGATTATCCACGATCCAAAGAATCAAGGTAGAGGAAAGTGGGAGAAAGAGAGACCGAATAAGAGAGGAGGGCGAAGCTCTCTCTGGTGCGTCATAAATTCGACTTATCGGGTCAGTCTTACGAGCGTACACATATTTATATTTCTATACCTACATGAAATTGTTAAGACGCCTTAAGCCGATTATCGAGAAGGGTCAAACTGACCTTGAAAGGTTTCTTCGCCGTCTTCTTATTCGCCCTCCTTCATTCTTCTCAGTGTGTTAAAAAAATTACATTTCATTAAACGCTTTTTTTTGCTTAATTATATGAATTTGTTGCGTTGTAATCACGATCGTTTTTTATTTTTAAACAAAACATCTTTGTTATTTCGAGTCTTACTAATTATTTAGTATTTCATCTATATTATATTATCAAAGAGAAATCTTTTTAGCAGTTATGTACGATATTACATATATATTCTATATCTTCCTAACGATTTTAATTAATTAATAAAATATCAGCATTTACTAAAAATAATTCAATAAATTGAGGCTATATTATATTTTTTTAAATTATAATTTTAATATAATAATTTTAATGTAATGTCATTTTAATTTATAATAATTTATCACAACCTTTTAAATTTTATTATAAATTGCCGTTATGTTCGAGCGATCTATCTAATCACTAATCGGTTTATATATTTTACACATTATTATTTATATTACTAATGTATGAATGGATTGAGCGTACGAACATAAACTTGGAGATTTAATCAGATAACGAGCGATATGAAGAAAATTTCGACATCCGATTCGAGAAACAAAGAGTTATCGAGGGAGTAATCTCGATATAAATAACCATTGAATTTAATTCGATAAACATAATCCGATTAAAAACGTGAAACCCCTTGCTTATTTCGAAAAGCTCTACCGCGATACGTCATCACGTGGCTTTCGACTTCGAGTGGTCAGTATCTCGAAGCCAGTTAAAGCAGATTCGGAGATGGGTGGCCAGATAAGGATCTTTATGGACAACGGACGTCCTCTTACAGGTGGCATAAATCCCGCGCGACTAATTAGAATTTTATAATGGAACGAAAATGGGTATCAGATTACACGGTCGGCGGCGCTGTCTGGGGGTCATAATTACAAAATGCCGGCGCATGTGCCGAATTTACATTCTATACTCGGACCAAGATGAGATCACGATGAGAGACTATGGCGACAATATACATTTACTATCACATCTAAGAAGTAAGAAAAGAAAAAGGGAGACAAACGTAAAATTAAACTTTATTTATAAAATTTAAATGTATGACGGCGATGCACTAATAAAATCATTGTATAGTTTCAAAAACAACATAATGTGTGATTTGATAAAAAT